>NC_056448.1:24130764-24430764 GCF_018296145.1 Oncorhynchus tshawytscha
TGAGATCACCCACTGGCAAAAGTTTAATTATGTGTTTACCAGAGCTTCAGGCTGTGTGAGTGGAGCAGTGGCAGGCCAGACTCCATTGTGTATTCTGCCCTGTGTCTATTCTTTGCTTCCTGGGCCGTCCTGGGAAAAAAGGTTCCCAGAATACCTTTATCTTCCTCTCCCTGTAGCATCCATCACTGTGTTTCTTAATGCTCCTTATATATACAGCAGGGGAAAGTCAGCCTGCCCTTGCCTTGCCAGAGGAAACATCCCATTGAATTAATGTACAGGATTATTAAA
Organism: Oncorhynchus tshawytscha; assembly: GCF_018296145.1. NCBI lineage: Eukaryota > Metazoa > Chordata > Actinopteri > Salmoniformes > Salmonidae > Oncorhynchus > Oncorhynchus tshawytscha. The sequence continues at coordinate 24,131,053 of NC_056448.1, forward strand.
GCTAGCTAATGACTGCTAACAAGTATAATATGTGCAAGACTTTCATGTAGAATGGTCAGAGGCTATGCTATTCTATACAACACCTGCTTTACATGGCAATGTTTCAATTGCCCATCGCTGAAATGTGAAATGTGTCAGAACCAACTAGCTATTGAACATGAGGTATTGACATAACTCAAGACCATGTTAGCCTGCTGAGCTAAAGCCAAGGTGCTTCAAAGATAATTCGTAAAAATCCAAATAACTTCACAGATCTTCATTGTAAAGGGTTTAACCTCTCTAAGCACCGAACCCGTTAGCGGGATGAAATTCGACAACATACGGTGATCGCTACATAAATAGTCATATTAAACATTCGTGAAAATACAAGTGTCTCACATGTATCGAAAGCCTAGAATCTTGCTAATCCAACTGCGTTGTCAGATTGAAAAAAAGGATTTACTGCGAAAGAATACGATGCGATTATCTGAGCATAGAGCACCATACAAAAAACAATTTCAACCAGCACAGGCGTAACAACATCACAAATTGCAATAAAATAAGTAGTTTACCTTTGACGACCTTCCTCTGTTTGCAATCCCAATGCTCATTGTTACACAATGAATGGTCTTTTGTTTGATAAAAATCCATTTTTATAGCCTAACAAGAAACATTTTGTGAACCGCTTGTGTCATGAATTCCGTCTCATTCAATTTTCGACGACACATTCGATGGAAATACACACAGTAAACGTGACTTTTCCAGTCATGTTTGGTTTCATTGCATTCAACTGGTTTGTTTGTAACACAACCAAACTTGATGGGTCATTTCGCGAGACGTATTGACTGAAAGAAACCGATTTGAAGACAAGTAATGACATCATTGTGCACCAATGATATGACCACTGTTTCGTTGATTGACTGTATTTTAACCCACTGACCACTGATCGTCTTGAAATCTAGCTGGGTAGATAGATATAAATGTATAAATATATAATGTTTATGTGTTGGAAGACCAACCTATGTAGTAAACTCCTGCGTAAAGACGGTCATTCGCCATTGAAGATTCATACTGGAAGGAGCCAAGCTTGTGACGCACAGCCCTTTTTCGGTAACGCGCATCTTCAGCTATTTATATATCGAACATCATGGCGAATAAGTCAGGGAAAGCTAAATCTAAGACTGGATATACAAATGTAGACAAAATTATAGAGGAAATTGATCGTGACAGTGAAACAGATCTTCTTTTAGAAGACGATTCAGCTAGCGACCATAGCTATGACTCCAAAATGGAAGCATATTTTTTGAACAGAGAGGACATCGTTTTGGACTGGTAAGTTCTTCTCATGCTAATGCCGTTGTTTGAAATTAATAATATAAAATATTATTTGTGATTTTGTTATGCATTTTATTTGCAATATATAAAAATGTAATGAAATGTGTAAAGTACACATTGGCTATGCGTTGTGGGTGGGGGTATGTTTGTATGTATGTGAATGACCCATAGCCTATGTTTGTGTGTGTATATATACGCAAACCCACACATCGCAACACACCGACCATGCTTCTTCCTCTCAGTCTACATATTATGGATTAGAGGGAGCATGGTCGAGATGCGTGTGTCTGCCGCTCTGCCCCACCCCACCCCCACATAAAATAGCCTATTTGAGGCAGGCCCACAACAATGGCCAAAGTGAAATGGAACAGCACTTTATGTTCCCTGTAATCTATATATCTGTTTATTATACCTGTTGTTACAGGGATCATATGTGGAACTATTCTAACTGAACATTTTCTTTCACAGTGACACTGACTCCGAATGGGAGCCCCCAGTGCCAAGGTGTCCATCCCCCACTGAAGCTGGTTCATCCAGCCGGACACCTGTTGTCTCCGGCTCCACACCTCCCGGGCCATCTAGAGGTGTGAAGGCACTGACAAAGATGCAGCGGAGGGGAAGTGTGCCACCTGCTAACGAAGGGACAGAAGGGCGTTGGTGAACATGACGTCAACTTACAGCCCCCTTCAGCTTTTTCAGCTGTTTTTCACCCAATCCGTTGTCGAGTCGCTCGTGTCTAACACAAATAAGTATGGGGAGAAGAAGCGAGCAGGCAAAAAGGTAAAACTTTTTCTGCTACCTTTCACTGGTCGTCTACATGGGGCTGGTGAAGCTGAAAAGCCTGAGGTACTACTGGAAAACATCATCTTTCTACCAACTGCCTTTCCCCATGACTGTTATGTCTTGCAAAAGGTTTCTGGTTATTTCACAGACGCTTCATATCAGTGACCCAAAGGATGATGAAGCGAATGACAAGAAGAGAGGCACAGCAACGTTTGATAGACTGTGCAGAATAAAACCTCTCTACCAGAGCATTGTTGAGGCCTGCAAAACCTACTTTCAGCCAGCCCAGAACGTGTCAACAGATGAGAGGATGGTAGCCTCAAAGGACAGAATGGCCTCAAACAGTACATGAGAAACAAACCAACCAAGTGGGGTTACAAGCTGTTTGTGTTGGCTGATTCTGTGTGTGCCTACACATGCAATTTTTTTCTCTATAATGGGAAGAACAGTTTTGCTACCGGTAAGGGACTTAGCTATGACTCTGTAATGGAGTTATTGGATTTTAAACTGCTAGGGAAGGGCTACAAACTGTTTGTGGATAACTTCTACACAAGCCCTACCCTGTTTGCAGACCTTAGGAAGCGGGAAGTGTGGGCTTGTGGCACCATTCGTACCAACAGGGTGGGCTTTCTGAAGACGAAGGTGAACGACATGCCTAAGCGGGCTGAGCGGGGGATGGATCTGTGAAGATGGCCTGCTTTTTGTAAAGTGGATGGATACCAGAGAGGTGTTGATGTGCACAACAATCCACAAGTCCTTCAGTGGGGATCATGTCGTCAGACATGTGAAGGACGGTGCCGGGGCATGGACCACCAAAAATGTCCCCATTCCAACTGCAGTAAAGGACTACAACACAACTGCAATAAAGGAGTACATCAAGAGCATGGGAGGTGTGGACCTGTCAGATGCGCTGATAGGCTATTACAATGTCCTCCATAAGACGATGAAATGGTACAAAGACATTCTTCTATCATTTCATCGACATTGATGTGGTGAATGCATTCATCCTACACAAGGAAATGGCTAAGAGCTGTGGAAAGCCCTTCCTCTCACAGAAAGCCATCAGAGAGCTGCTCATCAAGGAGCTTGCTGGCTGCAGCACCACTGCAACACGTTCTACCTACTCTACCTCTGTCCCTTCTGCTCCTGCCACAAGTGTTCATCTGCCCAAATGTATTTCTGCAGGCATGGATGTGCCTAAGGGCCAAAAGGGCACAGCATGGAGGCGTTGCTGTGTTTGCAAGATGAAGTCCCCCATCACCTGCACCACATGCTTGGTGACCCTCTGCTTTACAGCAGAAAAGACTGCTATGGCACCTGGCATCAGCAGCACAATATCGTGTAGAGCTTTGGCAAAGTGGGTGGGGTTATGTCCTTCTTGATTGGCCCTGTCCGGGTGTCTCATCGGATGGGGCCACAGTGTCTCCTGACCCCTCCTGTCTCAGCCTCCAGTATTTATGCTGCAGTAGTTTATGTGTTGAGGGGCTAGGGTCAGTTTGTTATATGTGGAGTACTTCTTCTGTCTTATCCGGTGTCCTGTGTGAATTTAAGTATGCTTTCTCTCTTTCTCTCTTTCTCTCTCTCGGAGGACCTGAGCCCTAGGACCATGCGTCAGGACTACCTGGCATGATGACTCCTTGCTGTCCCCAGTCTACCTGGCCTTGCAGCTGTTCCAGTTTCAACTGTTCTGCCTGTGGCTATGGAACCCTAAACTGTTCATATTTACTATTGAGGTGCTGTCCTGTTGCATCCTCTACAACTACTGTGATTATTATTATTTGATCCTGCTGGTCATCTATGAACGTTTGAAAATCTCAGCCATGTTCTGTTATAATCTCCACCCGGCACAGCCAGAAGAGGACTGGCCACCCCTCATAGCCTGGTTCCTCTAGGTTTCTTCCTAGGTTTTGGCCTTTCTAGGGAGTTTCTCCTAGCCACCGTGCTTCTACACCTGCATTGCTTGCTGTTTGGGGTTTTAGGCTGGGTTTCTGTACAGCACTTTGAGATATTAGCTGATGTACGAAGGGCTATATAAATACATTTGATTTGATAGAGGACTGAGGGTCTTCCAAACATTAAAAGTGTGTGAATAGTTACCCATGTTATTTTGTAAATGTATATTTTTTCTTTTTTTTCTCCATATTTTCTTCTCCATTTTTTTGGGGGGGGGGCTGTGTTAGAATACCATTTTGGTATTTTGTATATAGTTATTTGTTTCAAAATGTATACCTTCACCAATTTGGCCACTTGGGTACATTTGGGCTACTTGTGTGGGACACCTGGGTGACTTCACGATAAATGTCATGTAGCACACTCATTTTGGAAATTATAATTCTGAAACTTTGCACAAGTACTGTTGCCCTCTTATGTTTTTTACTGAATTTGAAATCTTGTTCATTTTAAAGATGATGATACAACAATAAAAATAAAAAAACATGTTTTTTTCATTGTATTATCTAAACCAGATCTATTGTGTTATATTCTCCTACATTCAATTCACATTTACACAAACTTCTAACTTTCTTTCAAATTGGACCAAGAATATGCATATCCTTGGTTCTGGGCCAGAGCTACAGGCAGTGAGATTTGGGTATGTCTTCAGGCGGAAATTGAAAAAAGTAGGGGGTAGCTCAAAGAGGTTTTAAACACTATTTCCCATGCTTTCCCATACTTGTTCAATGAACCATAAACATTTAATGAACATGCATCATGCACCAACTAGCTTATGAACATGCATCTGGTCATTAAGACACTAATAGCTTATGGACGGTAAGCAATTAAGGACACATTTATGAGAACTTAGGACACTAAAGAGGCCTTTCTACTGACTCTGAAAAACACCAAAAGAAAGATGCCCAGGGTCCCTGCTCAACTGCGTGAACGTGCCTTAGGCATGCTGCAAGGATGCATGAGGACTGCAGATGTGACCAGGGCAATAAATTGCAATGTTGACATTGAAAGGACATTTCTTTTTTTGCTGAGTTTAGAATGAAAAAATGTAGTATGATGCAGTCTGGAGGTAAGACATACAAGAATACTTCAGTGATGGTTTTTGACAGTGTAATGGTTTGTTCAGGGGCTTGTGAGTTGCCATCGTACTGTAACGTCCCATTCAACAGCACGTCAAATGCTCATTTTGGAAGAAACGCTAAAAGCGTTGCACTATAGAAAAGAGTGATACAACTGAAAGTGGTGACACATATTACAGGGGATTACAGGGAATGAAAAATTAAAGCTATGCCTACATGGATTCAAAGAGGGAAAATAAGTGAAATCTATTTAAAAAGTGACCATTCACTCCACACAAGCAGTCTTTGGAGAAATATTGCTTCTTCTTGCAATTGAAGTGAGCTAGCCTCCTCTCTCCTTAATTTCAACGTAGTTTCTAAAGAGCCTCTGCCTTGATCTGTCTCAGACGAAAATCCCTGCAGATCAGGGCGCAACTCCGCCCACCAATGCCTCTTCAACCGGGTGCTCACAGACATAGCAATAAAATATTAATATCTCCAGCATCAAGATTCTACCACCACTACCGTCCCCTCCAACCTGCCCACCTCCTGCCAATTTACACCTGGAGGATAGGTTTCAAGTGAAGGAGCCTCCTTCACAGACAAGGCAAGGGGGGATCTAGACAGCGGGGTGAGAGACAGCTGGGGCACTGGGCCTGAAATGTTCAACATCCCAGAATGCCCTGCAAACAAATTAAACATCCATTTATTATAAAATGATATTGGTACAAAGTCCCTTCTGGGCAAGCATGGTGAGCAACAGCCCCCAAGCAGTGAGAAAACTAAGTGAGCCATAAACCCACATCAGAGTAGATTAGATACAGTTAGAGCTTGACTAAAACAGAAGATAATTCTTGCTACTGTTACTTTTTTTAAAGATATAACAGCCATGGAGAACTGCAAAAAGTGTTTTTACTGCTCTCAACAACATTGCTGCCTTGAATTTAGCAGGCGCTATCGACAAAGATCAGTGGACCAACGACTACTTTCTGCAGCCAGAGTGACTTGACACAATGGGGGGGAAAACAAGCTGTACAAACAAAACAGAAATTACACAGGACATCTTACTTAGTTAAAGGGGTTCCAGTCTGCTGTGAAGTGTTCATCCATGTATACGGGTAAGAGTCTAGCTACATTTTCACATATTATACGTTCTTTTATCGGAAAGTTGTTTTCATTGCAAGTTAAAACCTCTTGCTCCTACTTGAGACACAGACGTCCCACCTAGAGCTCTGGAAATGCAAATGCGCTACGCTAAACGCTAATAGTATTAGTTAAAACGCAAACGTTCATTAAAATACACATGCTTGGTATTGAATTAAAGCTACACTCGTTGTGAATCCAGGCACCAAGTCAGATTTTTAAAATGCTTTTCGGCGAAAGCATGAGAAGCTATTATCTGATAGCATGTAACACCCCAAAAGACCCGTAGGGGATGTAAACAAAAGAATTAGCATAGTCGGCGCTACACAAACCGCACAATAAAACATTCATTACCTTTGACCATCTTCTTTGTTGGCACTCCTTGATGTCCCATAATCAATACTGGGTCTTTTTTTCGATTAAATCGGTCCATATATAGCCTAGATATCGATCTATGAAGACTGTGTGATAAACGGAAAAAAAATAGCGTTTCATAACGTAACGTCATTTTTTAAAAGTTAAAGTCGACGATAAACTTTCACAAAACACTTCGAAATACTTTTCTAATGCAACTTTAGGTATTAGTACACGTTAATAAGCGATAAAAATCATCAGGAGGCGATGTAAATTCGATAGCTGGTCGTCTGGAAAAAATGTCCGGAAAAACACCGGGCCAATACATCAAGTTGGAGGTCGGAGGGAATCGGTTCCCTTTGGTCAGTTCTACCAAGAATCAAATCCGAATCAAATGAGAAGACTATACATCCTGTGGAAGCTGTAGGTACTGCAACCTCGGCCTCATTTAATACGGTTCACCTTTAACAATGGGTTGAAGTGGCGCATGGATATTTTTTTCCATTTTCAGTGATCAGATTTTCCTGCGCTTTTCGATGAAACAGACGTTCTGTTATAGTCACAGCCGTGATTTAACCAGTTTTAGAAACGTTAGAGTGTTTTCTATACACACATATTAATCATATGCATATACTATATTCCTGGCATGAGTAGCAGGACGCTAAAATGTTGCGCGATTTTTAACAGAATGTTCGAAAAAGTAGGGGGTAGGCTTAAGAGGTTTTAAAGCATACTATAAGCTAGCTAGCAAACATTAGTTTGCTGGCTCGCTCGCTAACATTACATGTATGATCTGTGAAGTAATATTATTTGTATTTCAGAAAGCCATTTGAATTGCTAGTTATAGCCTAATGTTGGTTCACTAGCTAACATTGAACCTAGTTGGTTAGCTTTAACTACCTGCAGATTCATACTACAGCATTTCATGAACGGTGGCTAGCTATGACTCCTGAGGGCTCCCGAGTGGTGCAGCGGTCTAAGGCACTCCATCTCAGTGCTAGAGGTGTCACTACAGACCCTTGTTCGATTCCAGGCTGTATCACAACCGGCCGTGATTGGGAGTCCCTTAGGCGGCACACAATTGGCCCAGCTTCGTCCGGGTTAGGGTTTGGACGGGGTAGGCCATCATTCTAAATAAGAATTTGTTCTTAACTGTCTTAACTGTATTTCATGAACATGTCTAGACAATAGTGACAGATCCACTTAGCTAGATGTGGCTGGGGGGTGGTTAAAGCGTTTCTTTCACATGACCCATCAATTTAGACAAGTGTGTCTGGGTAAGCATCCTCTAATCATTATAACATATTTACATTAAAAATGTTATCTGGACACTTTCTATTTTTGATATTGCTACTATGCAGATATGCAAGAAAAAGTTCACTGTACCGTTTACACCATCTCTATCCTGTGCATGTGACAAATAAACATTGATTTTGTTTGATATAGAGTGTGTTTACCAGAGACGGTAATGTGAAGAACAAAATGACCTGCACCAAAGTCAGATTATCATATATGCCAAGGACTAGATCAAGTGCATTTTTGCTATGACTTTCACCACTTTTAGCCTTAAACATTTGTTGTTTACTACCCTACTCACTCTGTTTAGCACATGGCCTCACATGTGAATCTGTAAAGAGATGGATGGGACTAAGGCTTAATAGGGTGTGAATAGGTGTAGACAAAGAAGAGCTCTCCAGTAGGTGTACCAAAACATTCAAGGGCCCTTTTCTCAAAAGTGGGGTTACAAGTTTACCAACATTCAAAGCAGAATTGCTTTCCCATTATTCCTCAGCTGCAGTGTATGATATGATACCATTTTCTGGCTCCGAGTCTCTACTTTTATCCAATGTAAAAAAACAATTTCAAATTGTGCAACATAAAACCCAATTGAGGCCTCTTTTAATTAAGACTCCGTAATGTTTCATCTGTAGGTGTTGATTTCAATAACAATTTTCTTACATGCATTAATGGATATTTTAAAATATTAACATGAATATTGAAAAAACACCATCTTTGATTTGGCTAATCTTTCAATATATTGTTGAATATAATATACTCTAAGGGCATATCAAAGTTCTTACTAATGTAAGAAAAGTGTTATTGAAATCAAAATACTACTCAAATTACAGAGCAAGCGCTAAAGCTTCATATGACACCACATTTTGCTTAAACCTACAGATGAAACATGATGGAGACTTAAAGGAGCCCTCGATAAGGTAGACATATCATAAATATGTCAACTCTGATTAAAAAAACATGTTCAATTATGCTTATAGATACGAATTTCAAATATATGTCAACAATCCTTACTCCAAATAACCCTTCTATGGATTACATTTCGTGAAAATCAAAGAATGGTCTTTTTATGTCCTGGTTTTGTGAGGAATCACTCTTTTCTTTCTTTTTACTTTCCATTGAACTTGAGAGATGATAGACAAATAATTAACTGAGATGCCATTAAAGTATGTCATGTCTTCATGTGTCTTTTTATGTTGATGTCAAGTGTATTGTGTAATAATATCAGAAAAATACATTATTTAGTTCAATGTCTGCCCCCATCAAAATTCACTCAGTCTCAGCTGGAGTCATTTTTTAGATGTTCTTGAAAACAAGCCTTAAAAAGATTCATGAATATGTATATCAGTGTACTCTCAAGGCTCAAACAAATTCCCTTATTCTCAAGGGAAGAATAACTTGAAATTGTTAAGTTAGACAGAGATTCAAAGGCACTCACAAATATAATAACCTAACAAAATGAACAATACTGTCTGTATGCCCTCCAAAATGTTCCCACAAACAGCTAACTCAGAAACATCTCACCTAAAGAAGACAAGTAGTTCTCAGAATTGTTTACTTTTCTCAGTTTTCTCAACACAAACAAAATACTCCCTAAAGGTTCAAGGAACTGAAAGATGTCTTAACTGTGCACCAGGATTTTTAAAGACTCAATACACTCGAACAGGATTCCCCAACTGGTGGCCCTCGAACAAAATTTGGCCTGCAGGTGGTTTTATTTGCCCCCCCAAGTTTTCAGAGTTGTTTTTTTGTATTGATTTATTTGACTTGTTTTACATAAAAGATTGGAAAAACACCAGCAAATAAGCTCCAATTGGTTTAAAATATATATGTTCCAAAGTATAATAGTGTGATATACATGATCATATACAAATGGAAGTAAGGTTTGAAATGATTAGGTTTTAGTCAAATGTTATATCTGTTTGGGCTTGTTGTGGTCAATTTGCAGTCTACAAATTGACCAGTCCCCTGACCATGTGCTCAGGAAGAAATCAGCCCGTGGCTGAATCTAGTTGATGATTCCTGCACTACAGGTACAATTGAAGTCGGAAGTTTACGTACACCTTAGCCAAATACATTTAAACTCAGTTTTTCACAATTACAGACATTTAATCTAGTAAAAATTCCCTGTCTTAGGTCAGTTAGGATCACCACTTTATTTTAAGAATGTGAAATGGCAATAATCGGAGAGATAGATTTATTTCAGCATTTATTTATTTCATCACATTCCCAGTGGGTCAGATGTTGACATACACTCAATTAGTATTTGGTAGCATTGCCTTTAAATTGTTTAACTTGGGTCTAACATTTCAGGTAGCCTTCCACAAGCTTCCCACAATAAGTTAGGTGAATTTTGGCCCATTCCTCCTGACAGAGCTGGTGTAACTTAGTCAGGTTTGTAGGCCTCCTTTCTCGCACATGCTTTTTGAGTTCTGCTCACAAAATTTCTATAGGATTGAGGTCAGTCCAATACCTGGACTTTGTTGTCCTTAAGCCATTTTGCCACAACTTTGGAAGTATGCTTGGGGTCATTGTCAAAGTAGATGTCCTAACTGACTTGCCAAAACTATAGTTAATTAACAAGAAATATGTGGAGTGGTTGAAAAATGAGTTTTAATGTCTCCAACCTAAGGGTATGTACACTTCCGACTTCAACTGTAGGTGTATTAAGATAGGGGACATATGAGGGTTTTGAAAGCAAAAATGTGTGGACGGTACCAGTCAATATGCAATCATGCACCGACCATAGGAATGCTTTGTCCTAGTTTATTATTTTATTGCACTGCTAGATCAATACATTTAATTTCAGTGTATAGAAGTTATGCAAAAAGATGTCATTTTAGAGACCGTTTACAAGCATACCGAACATTATGATGTACTGTAAAAAATATTAAAAAATCGATACATAATATTCATATAGGATGTGTAGCTAGGTCAGTGGTCAAATATCGGGGACACCAGGCCTGGTTTTCATAGCTGCTTTTGATAAAGTGTGACTGGAGTTTATATATGAATGCCTAGAATATTTACATTTTGGGGAATCTATTATAAAAAGGCTTAAAGTTATGTATAGTAAACCTAGGTGTAAAATAGTAAATAATGGCTACATCTCAGAAAGTTTAAACTGTCTAGAGGAGTAAAACAAGGTTGTCCACTATCGGCATATCTATTTATTATTGCCATCGAAATATTAGCTGTTAAAATTAGACCCAACAATAATATTAAGGGATTAGAAATCCATGGCTTAAAAACAAAGGTGTCATTGTCCGCTGATGATTCATGTTTTATTTTAAAACCACAATTAGAATCCCTCCACGGCCTCAGAGGATCTAGATATTTTTGCTAACCTCTCGATTAAAACCAAAGTATCATAAGTGTACTATATGACATATTGGATGACTAAAAAATGCACATTTTACATTACCATGTAGTTTACCAATCAAATGGTCTGACGGGGATGTGGACATACTCGGTATACAAATCACGAAAGTAAGAAATGATCTCACTCCAATACATTTTTATAGAAATGTAGAAAAAATAGATAAAATCTTGCTACCATGGAAAGGAAAATGCCTGTCAATGTGTGGAAAAAAATCACCCTGATTAACTCTTTAGTCATATCACAGTTTACCTATTTGCTTATGGTTTTGCCTACACCTAGTGACCTGCTTTTTAAATTATATGAACAAAAAATATTCAATTTAATTTGGAAAGGCAAGCCAGACAAAATTAAAAGGGCCTATTTATATAACAAATATGAATTCAGAGGGCAGAAATTCTTAAATATTAAAGCATTAGACCTCTCACTAAAGGCATCAGTCATACAAAAGTTATACTTGAATCCAAACTGGTTTTCTAGTAAATTGGTAGGAATCACCTTATGTTCAAGAATGGCCTTTTTCCCCTTTATTCAGATTACAACTGCCCACATTTGGTTGTTTGAAAAGGAAATAATCTCCAAAATATCGTTATTTTTTAAACAAGCCTTAGAAAGTTGGTTGCAATTTCAGTTTAATCCACCTGAAAAGACAGAACAGATAATACAACAGATATTGTGGTTAAAATCAAATATAATAATTGATAAAAACACAGTATTTTTCAATGAAATGTTTAAAAAAGGTATAATTTTAGTGAATGATATCATAAATAGGACTGATGGAGTTATGTCACACATGCAGCTAACATAGACATATGGAAATGTCTGCTCTACCCAAAATTACAACCAACTAATTGCAGCATTACAACAAAAATGTAAGAGGCAAGTAGAAGGTGGAAAAGTAAGGAACTTGTCTGCCGGCCCTATATTATTAAATAACAGAAATGGTTAAAGAAAAGTGTGAAAAATAAAAACATGTACCGTAATTGCCGGACTATAAGCCGCTACTTTTTTCCCACGCGTTGAACCTCGCGGTTTATACAATGACGCGGCTAATTTATGGATTTTTCCCACTTTCACAAGATTCATGCCGCCAAAAAACTGAGCACCGTCACATAATGTGACGTAAATCGAGCGCGCTCAAACTTCCCAACATTCTGATTACGGTAGTCATTTTGTCACCCTCAACATGGCAAAGACACAAAGAAATGCATATGATGCAGCTTTCAAGTTGAAGGCGATCGATCTGGCTGTTGGAAAAGAAGAAAGGCATTGCTTTAAATGCTGAAGAAATTCGGCTTGTCACCAAAAGCACTCACAAACTTCTACAGATGCACAATCGAGAGCATCCTGGCGGGCTGTATCACCGCCTGGTATGGCAACTGCACCGCCCTCAACCGTAAGGCTCTCCAGAGGGTAGTGAGGTCTGCACAACGCATCACCGGGGGCAAACTACCTGCCCTCCAGGACACCTACACCACCCGATGCTACAGGAAGGCCATAAAGATCATCAAGGACATCAACCACCCGAGCCACTGCCTGTTCACCCCGCTGTCATCCAGAAGGCGAGGTCAGTACAGGTGCATCAAAGCTGGGACCGAGAGACTGAAAAACAGCTTCTATCTCAAGGCCATCAGACTGTTAAACAGCCACCACTAACATTGAGTGGCTACTGCCAACACACTGTCAATGACACTGACACTACTCCAGCCACTTTAATAATGGGAATTGATGGGAAATGATGTAAATATATCACTAGCCACTTTAAACAATGCTACCTTATATAATGTTACTTACCCTACATTATTCATCTCATATGCATACGTTGATACTGTACTCTATATCATCGACTGCATCCTTATGTAATACATGTATCACTAGCCACTTTAACTATGCCACTTGGTTTACATACTCATCTCATATGTATATACTGTACTCGATATCATCTACTGTATCTTGCCTATGCTGCTCTGTACCATCACTCATTCATATATCCTTATGTACATATTCTTTATCCCCTTACACTGTGTATAAGACAGTAGTTTTTTGGGAATTGTTAGTTAGATTACTTGTTCGTTATTACTGCATTGTCGGAACTAGAAGCACAAGCATTTCGCTACACTCGCATTAACATCTGCTAACCATGTGTATGTGACAAATAAAATTTGATTTGATTTGATTTGATTTGATTTGAAAAGGAAATAGAGCTGCTGACAGCGTGGAGCATTGTCAAAAAATCCACTATCATCAACGGGTTTCGAAAGGCTGGACTGCTGCGTGTTGAAGAGGGCAGCGATCCAACATCGGATGAAGCAATTCTGAGGCTATTCAACTCCGACACCGAAGGAGATGACTTTAGTGGTTTCAGTGCACAGGAGGAGGAAGATGGTGACCAATGACTTTCTTGGTAGGCCACTGTTTAATTTTTGTTACAAGCCCTGTTTCGTTTAAAGGCTGTGGAAAGTTAATTTGTTTCAAAATACATGTGCGAATTTGTTTCAAAAGACATGTGCGGCTTATTTATGTACAAAATACATATTTTTTAATAATTCAGTGGGTGCGGTTTATATTCAGGTGCACTTAATAGTCCAGCAATTACGGTACCAATTTAATTTAAGGACAACATTTTTTATTTTTTATTTTATATTTTGTATCAGTCTTTTTAAAATAATTATTTATTACAAAAAAACACAAGGAAGGGGTAACATTAAAGTATTAGAACATGAAGGACAAACAATATAGCATCAAGACACTATCAAACATGTATCAGTCTTTCCCCAACACAGCAATCCTTGTGTGAGGGTGCGTGTGCATGATATTGATATAACATGTCATAGTTTCTTTTTTCATGATCACAATCTTGAGAAACCCGAACCCTCCAAGAACCCCCACAGTTCCCCAATAGCTGTCCCTCAACCATTTGAGACCCCTCCCACAGCCCCCCGAAAAAATATAATTACAATTAATTCCATTCCCCACCCCCAAGAACCCCTCAATGCACCACCACCAAGAAAATGAACTGAAGAGAAAAAAGGAAAAGACAAGAAAACAGCAAACAACAATGCATTTTTGGTTGTTGTAATAATACATTTAAAACAAAGGACATCAAGGACAACTGAAATCATAACAGCAATGCCTACTTGATATGTTTGTGTGCATGTCTGGCACTATTACATGTATGTGCGTGTTCTTGTATGTGTTTATTTGAATGAGTGTGTGTGTATATGCACGTGTACCAACACCTGCACGGCATCAGCCTCAGGCAAACCAGCATTAGTTGTAAAAACATTGCCACTTAGTGTCATTCAAATGTACTTTTATTATGTTTTATTTAGATTTTTTTCCCCTTTATCTTTTGACCATCATTCTCTCTCTCACATCAACTCCACTCCAACTTGTCTCCAATTCCACATACCAACCCTCAGCTTCCCTCAGACCATCCCATCTATCTCTGCTGGTCACCCTCAGCTTCCCTCAGCCCATCCCATCTATCTCTGCTGGGACACCCACTTCGTGTTTCTACGCAATACATATTTCAATTATACTAAGATGTTTAACGTACAATTTCAATATATCTAATTGAATAGAATCTACAGATTGCATGTTGAAGATAAATAATTTTACTAGGAGTATTAGTATATTAGTAATTGACTGACCCGGTCTCTCCAGATCTCCAAACAGTACAATTTCTAGGGTCAATTTTAGATCAATGCCATGCATTTTTTGCCATTCCTGAACCTGAGACCAGAAACAGGCTACCTGAGGGCAATACCAAAATAAATGGTCTATTGATTCTGAATCCTCACAACAAAATCTGCAGAGCTTCGATGATTTTATGCCTCAAATATTCAACATTTTGTTGGTGACAAGAAATCTATATAATCATTTTAACTGAAAAGCACGAAGTCTTGAATCTTGCGTTGTTTTATATATCAACTCATACACCCTGTACCATGGAATCGGTACATCAAACATCTCTCCCAAGGACCAAAAAATTGACAGCTGTGCAATATAAATTGCAAACTAGTTGGGAAAAGAATTTCGTTGCATCCATTCCATGGCACATAGTTTATGAATTGACACACAAAACACCTGTTTAAAAATGTCAAATTAAATTACTATACAAAATTCTTGCAACCAATAGAATGTTATATATATATATATAGGGAATACAATCTTCCCAGCTCTGCAGAGTTTGCTGTGAGGAGGCAGAGTCATTAGATCATTTATTTTGGTACTTTCCATATGTATACACCGTGCTTCTACACCTGCATTGCTTGCTGTTTGAGGTTTTAGGCTGGGTTTCTGTACAGCATTTTGAGATATCAGCTGATGTACGAAGGGCTATATAAATACATTTGATTTGATGTAGCCCGTTTTTGGTCACAGGTCCAGGAATGGCTGGATAATTGCAACATAGAAATCCAAAATGGATGGTATTAAGAGATACATAGGAGGGGTTGAATGGAACTGAAGAGTGAGACTAATAACAAGATAACCAATGTAAAACATATGGGGTCTGTAAAATGTATAAAGGTTCAGAAATGTTGTGAAATAGCACAGTTACAAATCAAACTGGATGGACATCAGAAATAGAGGAAGGACTAAAAACAAACAAAATGAGGGGGCTCACGTGACCCTTGAACGAGATGGCCGCATGAACTAAGAGCTCCGCACAAGTAGTTTCCAATTCCTAATCTTACCTCCACTTCAAGTTTAAACTCCTTTAGCTTTTGTAAAAAAGTCATGGCAGCTACGAAAGGTGACATTACAGGTGACATTTTTACCTGGACTCGAGCATTAGCGACAGAAAAAGCCTCCAAGAAGCAGCAAGCTTCAGACAAAGCTAGTGCCATTAGCCAGGAGCAAGAGGACCCGTTCCCCACCGAGGCCCAACGAATGCCGATCTCGCACTCTGTCGAAGACATCCTTTCTGAGTTGAGATTCCAACGTACAGAACTCAACATTAAATTAGATGCCATTAACTCTCAGCTCAGTGCGATAGGGGGCGAGGTGACAATCCTGGAAAACGCTTTGCCTGACATCAACAACAAGTGGCGAATCCTATCCGTGGAAAACTTATTGACAGATGCCATGGAAACAATAAATCAAATCATCAAAAAATGTATTTATATAGCCCTTCATACGTCAGCTGATATCTCAAAGTGCTGTACAGAAACCCAGCCTAAAACCCCAAACAGCAAGCAATGCAGGTGTAGAAGCACTGTGGCTGGGAAAAACTCCCTAGAAAGGCCAAAACCTAGTAAGAAACCTAGAGAGGAACCAGGCTATGTGGGGTGGCCAGTCCTCTTCTGGCTGTGCTGGGTGGAGATTATAACAGAACATGGCCAAGATGTTCAAATGTTCATAAATGACCAGCATGGTCAAATAATAATAGTCACAGGCAGAACAGTTGAAACTGGAGCAGCAGCACGGCCAAGTGGACTGGGGACAGCAAGGAGTCATCATGTCAGGTAGTCCTGAGGCATGGTCCTAGGGCTCAGGTCCTACGAGACAGAGAAAGAAAGAGAGAAAGAAAGAGAGAAAGAGAGAATTAGAGAGAGCATACTTAAAATCACACAGGACACCGGATAGGACAGGAGAAGTACTCCAGATATAACAAACTGACCCTAGCCCCCCGACACAAACTACTGCAGTATAAATACTGGAGGCTGAGACAGGAGGGGTCATGAGACACTGTGGCCCCATCCGATGACACCAAAGGACAGGGCCAAACAGGAAGGAAGGATAACATATGCTAAAAAGAAAATAGAGCATCCGGAAGAAAAAACAGAGGACCTGGAAAACAGGGGACAAAGGAATAATTGTGTTCTATTCAATCTGGGCGAAAAAGAAGAGGGAAACATGCCACTGATCCGCTACCTGCAAGACAAACTTCCTGAGTGGCTCCACCTGTCCACCGACAGGCCCATAGAACTCGAGAGCTCACCGAGCACTGAGGCCCCCATCAGCAGCCAGACAACCACCGCGCCCAATCATCATACGTTTCCTGAGATTCACCGACAAGGAACGAGTCCTACAGACGGCGAAAATCAACACCATCACAGTGGGAAACGTCAAACTTAATTTACACCAGGACCTGTCAGGTGGAATACACTGAAAGTTTGATGAGGGAGTTTGACGAGGTAAAGAAATACTCCATTGACGGAGGCATCTTCACGGGATTCAAATACCCAAACCAGCTGAGGAATCTTCACCAAGGAGCCCTGCGACACTTCAAAACCCCCGCAGAGGCAAAACGTTTTTTGAAAGACAATCCTGGTCAATGAGAAACGAACCAATGACTAAATGCGATTAATGCTATTACTAAAGGAGGTAAGACAACATATAGCCGATATCCAAAGACCCACCTGCCCCGCTAAAGGTCATTATAGCCGTCAAATCTATGTTTATTTTCCTTTAGCTGAGAAGGATAGGCTCTATATGTAACGGTTCTCTTGTGGTGAGGGAGAGTCGGACCAAAATGCAGCGTGTAGATTGCGATCCATGTTTAATCAAACAAACGTAACACGAATACACACAAAACAATAAACGTAACGAAAACAGCCTATACTTGTGTCAACTAACACAGCGACAGGAACAAAGACACTAAGGACAATCACCCACACCAAACTCAAAGAATATGGCTGCCTAAATATGGTTCCCAATCAGAGACAACGATAAACACCTGCCTCTGATTGAGAACCACTTCAGACAGCCATAGACTTATCTAGAACACCCCACTAGCTACAATCCCCCATATATACACACCACATACAAAAACCGATGCCACAGGCCTGACCAAATAAATAAAGATAAACACAAAATACTTCGACCAGGGCGTGACACTATAGCCTAACCTAGACCTATTCTATAGCCTAACCTAGGCCTATTCTATAGCCTAACCTAGCCCTATTCTATAGCCTAACCTAGCCCTATTCTATAGCCTAACCTAGCCCTATTCTATAGCCTAACCTAGCCCTATTCTATAGCCTAACCTAGGCCTATTCTATAGCCTAACCTATCCCTATTCTATAGCCTAACCTAGGCCTATTCTATAGCCTAACCTAGGCCTATTCTATAGCCTAACCTAGCCCTATTCTATAGCCTAACCTAGCCCTATTCTATAGCCTAACCTAGGCCTATTCTATAGCCTAACCTAGACCTATTCTATAGCCTAACCTAGCCCTATTCTATAGCCTAACCTAGCCCTATTCTATAGCCTAACCTAGGCCTATTCTATAGCCTAACCTATCCCTATTCTATAGCCTAACCTAGGCCTATTCTATAGCCTAACCTATCCCTATTCTATAGCCTAACCTAGCCCTATTCTATAGCCTAACCTAGACCTATTCTATAGCCTAACCTAGCCCTATTCTATAGCCTAACCTAGGCCTATTCTATAGCCTAACCTATCCCTATTCTATAGCCTAACCTAGGCCTATTCTATAGCCTAACCTAGGCCTATTCTATAGCCTAACCTAGGCCTATTCTATAGCCTAACCTAGGCCTATTCTATAGCCTAACCTAGGCCTATTCTATAGCCTAACCTAGCCCTATTCTATAGCCTAACCTAGCCCTATTCTATAGCCTAACCTAGGCCTATTCTATAGCCTAACCTAGCCCTATTCTATAGCCTAACCTAGCCCTATTCTATAGCCTAACCTAGGCCTACTAACGTTTCAGCCTACTTTTATGTCCCTTTCTCTTTTTTGTTGTTCCTGTTATTACTTGTGGTTCCCTATGTCCCTTGGGGGAGCTATATGTAGGCTGGGCTATTGATTTGATTTTCTCCCTCTTTTAATGTGGTCTGGACGGTGGCTACGTTGTCATTTACTCAATGCGGGGTGGAGAGGATGAGGCATTTCTTTGGTGGGGAGGGGGAGATGTTGTGCGTTGCTAACTGTTCCTGTTTTTTTTTTTTTTTTCAGAACACAGAATTGAGACTGAGCGGGGTGATAATAGATCCAACGGGATGTGTCGAGTTGTTTGGGAACTCGGCTGGGGTGTTCAGAGATTGTTATTTTATATACACCATTTATTTTCCTTTTATGTGACTGCAGACATGGAACTGCCATGCTCCAGGTCATGCAATAAAACAGAAAAAGATACTATGTGCTCTAAAAAAGGAAAAAGCAGACATCGCGCTATTACAAGAGACACACCTCTGTGATGCCGAACATGCCAAACTCCGCAGAGCTTGGGTGGGACAGGTGTATTTCTCATCTTTCAAATCAAACAGTAGAGGTACAGCCATACTTATCCATAAGAATGTTCCATTCATAATTGACAAAAACATATCTGATCCGGGGGGAAGATTTATTTTGATAACTGGGTCACTGTATTTGACCTCTGCAAAAACATCCCGAGGTCAAAGAGCTGGAAATTCAACACCTCCATGCTATCAAATGAAGTGTTCCATACATTGGTAACTACATGGATAGACAACTACACACAAGACAACAAAGATTCTCCTGTTTCTCTGGCCAAAATGTGGGACGCTGCTAAAGCCACACTAAGAGGCCATCTAATGCATATGCTTCCTCTAAGAAAAAGCAATGGAAGCACACAGGCTATATCTTGAGAGGGAGCTGGAACGCTGTAAAAAAGTACATGAACAATTCCCAGACAGCACCTCCTGGAGTCAACTTAAAGCAGCCAAAGCCAAACTGAATTTAGACTACACTCGGGAGATAAAAAAGTTATTTACGAAACAGAAATACCATGAGTATAGCAATAGGCTGAGTAGATTGCTTGCTTACCAATTTAAAAAAGAGCAGTCAGAGCGTACAAACATGGCTATCTGAACAGCAGAGGACAAGATCACATATGACCCAAAAAATATCTATTTAACTTACCATGATTTTTACTGAAAACTATATACCTCTGAGAGAAAACACACAGAGGCAGAACTCCACTCCTTCCTAGAGGGAATCTCGCTACCTAAACTATCAGAGACCGAACAAGAAGATCTCAACTCCCCCTTCACTCCTGAGGAGATCCTGGAGGCAATTACCTCCATGCCACCTAATAAGTCCCCAGGCCCAGATGGATTCCCCAGAGAGTTCTCCAAAGCTTTTTGGCCCCAGCTCAGCCCTATCTTCATGCCAATGCTGGAGGATTTTTGCAAAAACGGAGTTCTCCCAGACTCCATGCACACAGCTCGCATTACAGTGTTGCTCAAAAAAGATAAGGACCCTCTTTCCTGCTCGTCCTTCCGGCCCATAAGCTTGTTGGATTTCGACTACAAAATAATTACCACATTGCTCACCAAAAGACTAAACACTCTTCTTCCCAAAATAATAAATCGGACCAAACTGGATTTATTAGAGACAGATACTCTTCTGATAACATTCGCCATCCTTTTGATATTATTGATCAAGTAAACGCACAGAAGACCCCTGTCCTGCTGGCTTCACTGGATGCTGAGAAGGCGTTTGACAGGATGGAGTGGAGCTTTCTGTTTTCAGTCTTAGAAAAGTTCAATATGGGCCCAAACTTTATTAAATGGATCAAATCACTATACTCTCATCCAAATGCCATGGTGACTACTAACGGACTAAACTCTGACAGATTCCCTTTGGAACGGGGCACAAGACAAGTGTGCTCGCTGTCCCCCCTGCTCTACTTGTTGGGGGCGGAGCCTCTGACAGAGTTGATAAGGAGCAATCCAAGTATTATGGGTGTTTCTGCAGGCGGCCTGTAGCACAATATTTTTTTTATGCGGATGATGTCTTGCTCTACATATCCAACCCTGAGAAACCCCTCCCATTTTAGACAACTTGCCATACTGAGCAATTGTTTCAGGTTATACGATCAATTTGAACAAATCCACTGTCTGCCCTCTCAATATTACACTCACCAGCTCTATGAAGACACTATGTCATTTCAAATGGAGGACACAGGGGTTTCAATACCTTGGGATCTTCATAACACCAGATCTGAATAACTTTTTCAAGGAAAATGATCTTCCACTCCTGGATCGAATCAAGAACGATCTCCAAACCTGGATCTCCCTCCCAATTAGCTTACTAGGAAGAATTAATGTCATCCGTATGAACATCCTCCCTAGACTGAACTATTTATTTCAGATGCTCCCATGCTATCTCCCAGATTCCTTCTTCATAACAACTAACCAAAGCATCACCAAATTTATATGGGGCAATAAAAAACCTAGGATCAAGTTTTCCAATCTATCGAAACCTGAATCTAAGGGTGGTCTTGCCCTTCCCTCCCTTCAATTGTACTACTGGTCTGCCCAAATCCGCAACATGCTAACATGGATCACAAACAGACAAGAGTCAACGTGGATTCAGATAGAAGCCCAATCCTGTGGTTCTTTGCCCCTAAGCTCATTTATATTCATTAATAACTTTAGTGAAGTGGGCAACATAGCCAAAACCTTTGTGATTTACAGCACCCTACTAGCGTGGAGGGACTGTAAGAAATACCTGGGCATTTCCTCACAAATATGTTCTCACTCGCCTATAGTAGGCAACCCAGACTTGCAGACATACTGCTGCACAGAAAATACTAGATGAACAGTTTGATATGACCCCGTGTATCTATCTTCTTAATGCCCAGCAGGACTTTGTTCTTGATCCTGACAGAGAACATTTTCTTATGACTATTACATACTTTGCTAAGAAATGTATTCCTATATTGTGGGCCTCTAATACCTCTCCTACATTTAAAATGTGGTTTGACCAGATTGTTGATTTTCTCCCTCTTGAAAAGCTCACTTATGACCTCCACAAGAGACAGCCCAAGTTTGATAAACTCTAGTCTCCACTACTCAACTATATTTCAAATTGAACAGAGTGAATGGGGAGATTAGTGGAATGAGCAGATACATGTTGTGTAAGGTGCCTTGATAGTGCTGCTGCAAGTTTTATATATATGTTTATTTTTTAATTGTTCTTTGTGTGTATGTATGTGTGTATATATATGTACATGTATGTAAGATATGTATATAATAACTTTTTTTATATATATTATTATTACTTTTTTTTAAAGCCTGTCACATCTGTGAATGTGGAATGTGTTTTGTTGGTTGATTGAAAAACAAGAAAACTTAATAAAACTTTAAATAAATAAAAATATATATAAGTGTTATTGTTTATTAGTTTACTCCAATTGGGGGAAGGGTGGTGGGGTTTGAAGGGAAAAACAAAGGTATATTCGAAAACTATAGATATGTTTATGTACAGCTGAAGTCGGAAGTTTACATACACCTTAGCCAAATACATTTAAACTCAGTTTTTCACAATTCCTGACATTTATATGAGGCAGCACTCATCACTCTCCTTGGTCAAATAGCCCTTACATAACGTAGAGGTCTGTTATGGGTCATTGTCCTGTTGAAAAACAAATGATAGTCCCACTAAGTGTAAACCAGATGGGATGGCGTATCACTGCAGAATGCTGTGGTAGCCATGCTGGTTAAGGGTGCCTTGAATTCTAAATAAATCACTGACATTGTCACCAGCAAAGCATCCCCACACCATCTCACCTCCTCCTCCATGCTTCACAGTGGGAACTACACATGCGGATATCATCCGTTCACCTACTCTGCATCTCACAAAGACACGGCGGTTAGAACCAAAGATCTCAAATTTAGACTCATCAGACCAAAGGACAGATTTCAACCGGTCTAATGTCCATTGCTCGTGTTTCCTGGCACAAGAAAGTATCTTCTTATTATTGGTGTGGTTTCTTAGCAGCAATTTGACCATGAAGGATTGATTCACGCAGTCTCCTCTGAACAGTTGATGTCGAGATGTGTCTGTTACTTGAACTCTGTGAAGCATTTATTTGGGCTGCAATCTGAGGTGCAGTTAACTCTAATGAACTTATCCTCTACAGCAGAGGTAACTCTGGGTCTTCCTTTCCTGTGGCGCGGTCCTCATGAAAGCCAGTTTCATCATAGTTCTCGAAATGTCCCGCATTAACTGACCTTCACGTCTGTTACGTTCCCCAGTTTCTGTGTTGTGGTTTGTATATTTGTGAGTGTGTGTTTCAGGAAATGGCTTCCTGAAATTCTCCCCACACAGCTGATTGGTCGGTGGTTGTCGGTTGTTGCTCAGAAGAGAGCGGAGGATGATATCCTATTTTGGTTAGTGTTGCTGAGAGAGAGTTCATTAGTATGTCCTGTGTGTGTAAATAGGATGCAGTGTTTTGATTATCGAACTTGGTTTTGTTCTTCTGTTTTTGTTCCTTTGGGGTGCGTAGGCAAGAGGGTATACACAACCTGTAGTATCCACTTCAAGGTGACAGGGACTGTTTCGGTTTATTTTTCAAAACTGGGCAGTCTGCAATCACGTGACCCTTTTGGTGACAGTAAAAACATTCACCGATTTCATGAAAAGGCTTAGGGTTGTCAGAGGAAAAGCGACCTGAAAGAGGCACTGATGACGTAATCATTAGGCCTTCAAAATGAGGCGCACCAAAGACAGTCTTGTGTGTCAAAGCATACTCATCTGCCAACACTGCTGCCTGAGCCAATGTCACTACTTTCTGTTCATTTAAATTACCTTCAATTCTATCAGGGAGGTTGTTTCTAAAATCCTCCAACAGCATCAACTCCCCAATATCAGCAAAGGTATTAGCTTTGCTGGCTGAACACCAGCGATTAAACAGAGTCTCTTTGTCCCTTGCAAACAAACGTACGGTGAGAGGATTTTTTGTGGTTCCTGAAGTGCTGCCTATAAGCTTCAGGCACCAACTCATAATTCCGCAACGTGGTAGTTTTAACTGTGTCATAGTGTAAACTGTCTTCCAGGGAGAGAGCAGCTACTACTTCCTGGGCTTTCCCAGACAATTGACATTGCAACAGGCGCGGCCAAACCTCGAGTGACCAATGCAGCGCAGCGGCCACACGCTCAAACGCTATATTTTTACAAACATCGAAGTGGGCTTGATGATCAGCAGCTTGTGGAGTCACACTGGAGCCAGCGTCTAGTTCCAGTTGATGGATCCTCACCACCTTGTCGATTTCCATTTTCCAAATTTCTAGATTGAAAGTCATCTGTGTCTCTTTATCTTTTTGCTGCATTTCTAAACGGGCCACCCTCACCTTCAGCCTAGCGGTCCCGTCTGAACGACCCGAAGCAGAAGATAAAGGTTCAAATCGGGGCAATGTAAAGGGGGTACGGGTAACCCCTTCCTCCGCCCTGTCTTCCGACTTGGCATCGGAAGGTCTACCCGTCTCCTCTCCTGAAGCCTCCCTCTCCTCATCATTCATCAAGAGAATTTGTTCTCTCACAAAACCCTCCCTGACTAGCACCAAAAGCTCAGCCTTCAGGGCTTTCTCAGGGACGAAGAGTCCATAATGGTCAGCTATAGCAAAAAGGTCTACTTTCCGCAACCTCAAACGATCAACAGAGGGCGCCTCAATACACTTGGAGATGGCTGAGGCAGCCATCTTGTACACTGCAGTCTACTGAATACACACAAACTAAACAAGTCATCCAAACTCACAACCTACCATCACCCCTCAATCACTAACCACAGAGAGCTCACAGCAGCAGGGTCCGGTGGGTTAAATGGGATCTCGGATGAGCCCCCATTATGTTACGAACGCCTCTAGGAAGAGGGAACGCAACATCCTTACTCGCACCTACAATCCCATACCTCTTTCACTCCACGGGGAGTTGAGTTGTCGCAGGGTGTTGCGTTCCCTATTCCTAGAGGCGTTCGTAACAACGTCTTAAAGTAATGATGGACAGTTGTTTATCTTCGCTTATTTGAGCTGTTCTTCTTGCCATAATATGGACTTGGTCTTTTACCAAATAGGGCCATCTTCTGCATACCACCCCTACCTTGTCACAACACAACTGATTGGCTCAAATGCAATTCCACAAATTAACTTTTAACAAGAAACACCTGTTAATTGAAATGCGTTCAAGGTGACTACCCCATGAAGCTGTTTGAGAGAATGCCAAGAATGTGCTGTCATTAAGGCAAATAGTGGCTACTTTGAAGAATCTCAAATTTAAAATATATTTGTATTTGTTTAACACTTTCGTGGTTACTACATGATTCCATATGTGTTATTTTAGAGTTGTGATGTCTTCACTATTATTCCATAATGTAGAAAATAGTAAAAAATAAAGATAAAACCCTTGAATGAGTAGGTGTGTCCAAAATGTTGACTTGTACTGTATATTAGGGAAATAAGATAAAAGCAGTCCATCAAACATGGTCAATAGCATGCCATGGTGATTTATACAATATAACTACAATCATTTTTTTGTTGCTTTTCTCTCTCTCTTGCTCTCTCTCTCTCTCTCTCTCTGTCTCTGTGATACTAATTAACATAATAGAGAAGAGTGCTGAGAGCTAATTAACTCTAACTCATATGGTATCTGAGTCTAACCTGTTAAATCAGTCTAGCGCCTCCACTGCTATGATTCATTTGTGGCTTGCTACTGGCTCTGGGTAAACATTGAGCAATGCCATTAAGACGAGAGCATCCTCTGCCTGCCTTCCCCTGGGAACATGACATCAAAGGGGTCACAGGCGCACAGCGATCACAGCAGAGAACACTGAGGCGTTGTACAGACCTGGCAGAATCAGAATCCGTCATCATCTTATTGCATAACAGTGCTCTGACACAACCATCCATTAAATATTTTCATATCCATGGTGCAGTTTGTCAAGCAGGTAACATTTCAAAAGGCTATTAGAAAGGTTTACCTGGCCAGACTGCCAAATGAAAGTAAAATGCAATTTGAGAGTCTATCTTTTCTCCCCCAGCTCTTTGGGTGTTCCTCACCACTCTGACGGAGCTTAGAAATGTCATTACTCAATGTTTGCCCAGAGCCAGTAGTGAGCCACAGATTAATCATGGCAATGGAGGCGCTGGACTGAGTGGCTATCATGAGTTACAGATAATTCGCTCCCAGCACTTGTTCTCTATGATGTTAATTATGTAGTATGAGAGCGAGAGCGGGAGACACTCTTCTTTTTTTATGTTATTCAATAAGCGCACTTCCTGAACTTCGAAAGGTTGAAAAGCTTTTCTGACTTGATCATGGACTGTTACGTTTTTATCATGGCCTCATGCTTCAAGCACTCCTTTAATAAACACTTGAAAAGAAAGATAATAGAATGAGTAAATGGAAGGGATGAAAGTGTGTCTGGTGAGTACCAGGACCATTCTCTGGTGCACAACTATCCTAAACTGCTGGAATCAACATGAAAAGAAAGATAATAGAATGAGTAAATGGAAGGGATGAAAGTGTGTCTCAGTCCAGAAGTGAGTACTTGGAGAAGTGGAGGAGAAGAGGAGTATCCCTGTCTGCTTCCATGTGAGATTTTAGAAGCAGGCACTTGAGTCTAAAATGTTGCCTTACATTCTCTGAATGTGCACAACTTCTCATCCTAATGGGCGCATACTGCTGGAATCAACATTTTTCAATGGAATTTCACAATGTATTGTGCCATGAAAGGCATAACGGCCAGACAGGTGGGTCCAGAAAAAGCAGGCAAGGGTCAAAAACTGGGAAGAATAGAAAAGGAGAATAAAAACTTGAGAAGAGCTGCCCGAGCTATTTTCCAGGTACGCCAACAGCGACAGACGAACATCTGGACTGTGGCAGACAGGCTCGATATCAGGGCAGGCAGAAAGGTCAGGCAGGTGGGTCCAGAAAAAAACAGGGTCAAAAACCGGGAAGACTAGAAAAAGAGAATAGACAGGCAATAGAAAACTATCATACCCCAATTACAGCTGTATGTCATTCTTAAGGGGGCAATAATTTGCACGCCCAATTTTTCAGTTTTTTATTTGTTAAAAAGTTTGAAATATCCAATAAATGTCATGATTGTGTCACACTTGTTGATTCTTCACAAAAAAAATACAGTTTTATATCTTTATGTTTGAAGCCTGAAATGTGGCAAAAGGTTGCAAAGTTCAAGGGGGCCGAACAGGAGCACAGGAAAAGACACTGGTTGACGTCTTACAAGACGAACTGGCACAGGGAGACAGGAAACACTGAAATAAATACACTGGGGAAAATAAGAGACACCTGGAGGAGGTGGAGAGAATCACAAGAACAAGTGAAACTGATCAGGGCGTGACAGTAATCTTCAAAACCATGTACAGAACTAGTCAAAACTTTGGACACAGCTACTCATTCAAGCATTTTATCTTTATTTTAGCTATTTTCTACATTGTAGAATAATAGTAATGACATCAAAGCTATGAAATAACACATATGAAATCATGTGGTAACCACAAAAGTGATAAAAGTGATAAACAAATGAAAAAATATTTTATATTTGAGATTCTTCAAAGTAGCCACCCTTTGCCTTAATGACAGCACATTCTTGGCATTCTCTCAAACAGCTTCATGGGGTAGTCACCTTGAACGCATTTCAATTAACAGGTGTTTCTTGTTAAAAGTTAATTTGTGGAATTGCATTTGACAGAGTCTTCTCCAAAGTCGTTTTAGAGAATTTGACAGAGTCTTCAACCGGCCTCACAACTCCAGACCACGTGTAACCACACCAGCCCAAGACCTTCACATCCGGCTTCTTCACCTGCCTGATCGCCTAAGACCAGCCACCCAGACAACTGATGAAACTGTGGGTTTGCACAGCCAAAGAATTTCAGCACAAACTGTCAGAAATCATCTCAGGGAAGCTCATCTGCTTGTTCGTTGTCCTTACTAGGGTCTTCACCTGACTGCAGTTCGGCGTCGTAATCAACTTCAGTAGGCAATGCTCACCTTCGATGGCCATTGGTACACTGGAGAAGTGCGCTCTTCAAAGATTAATTCTGGATTCATCTGTACTGGGCAGATGGCAGTATGGCCTCATGTGGGCGAGTGGTTTGCTGATGTCAACATTGTGGACAGAGTTTCTCATGGTGGTGGTGGGGTTATGGTATGGGCATGCATAAGCTACGAACAATGAACACAATTGCATTTTATCAAAGGCAATTTGAATACACAGAGATAACGTGACGAGATCCTGAGGCCCATTGTCATGTAATTCAACCGCCACCATCCCCTTATGTTTCAGCATGATAATGCACGGCCCCATGTCGCAAGGATCTGTTCATAATTCCTGGAATCTGAAAATGTCCCAGTTCTTGCATGGTCTGCATACTTACCTGACATGTCACCCATTGAGTATGTTTGGGATGCTCTGGATTGACATGTACGACAGCGTGTTCCAGTTCCCGCCAATATCCAGCAACTTCGTGCAGACATTGAAGAGGAGTGAGACAACATTCCATAAGCCACAATCAACAGCCTGATCAACGTTATTTGAAGGAGGTGTGTTGCACTGCATGAGGCAAATGGTGGTCACACCAGATACTGACTGGTTTTCTGATCCACACCCATACATTTTTTTAAGGTATCTGTGACCAACAGATGCATATCTGTATTCCCAGTCATGTGAAATCCTTAGACTATGGCCTAATACATTCATTTCAATTGACTGATTTCCTTATTAACTGTAATTCAGTAAAATCTTTGAAATTGTTGCATGTTGCATTTATATTTTTGTTCAGTGTATATTTAAGTGATGTTGACAAGGTCATTTAAGTTAGCTTCACTCAATAATATTATGTTCCATTTACATTTATTCAAGTACAACTAAAAACAACACTTGACGTGCTTACCCAAATATTGACAGTACAGTATGCTCAAATTATTAATTTTTCTAACTCAAATTGTCCAATGCGTTCGGTTTACTCAAGCCATTTGAGTAAATGTATCAGGTTTTAGTGTACTGACTCCTAGTTATGTACTGTAAGCATGTTAGTCTGCATTTCTGATGACTAATTGACCCCTTGTCCCTAAACCTAAAGCTAACCGATCGCTGCAGCTGTACATAGTCTATCGGTAAATAGCCCACCCATTTTTACCTACCTCATCCCCATACTGTTTTTATTTATTTACTTTTCTGCTCTTTTGCACACCAGTATCTCTACCTGTACATGACCATCTGATCATTTATCACTCCAGTGTTAATCTGCTAAATTGTAATTATTCACCTACCTCCTCATGCCTTTTGCACACAATGTATTTAGACTCTTTTTTTTCTTTTCCTACTGTGTTATTGACTTGTTAATTGTTTACTCCATGTGTAACTCTGTGTTGTCTGCTCACACTGCTATGCTTTATCTTGGCCAGGTCGCAGTTGCAAATGAGAACTTGTTCTCAACTAGCCTACCTGGTTAAATAAAGGTGAAATAAAATAAATAAATAAAATAAAAACCCTAGCCAGCATAGAACCACCTTGCCTTTTGATAGACTCGGAGGACCTTTTCCGATACAACTTTAACTGATCCTTTCAAATCTACAAGCTTGTGGCCATGTTTCACCATTGTTAGTGTAGTAAAACAAAGTTGAAACAGCCAAAATCTGCCTGGGTTTCCAGGCTAGGGGGTAAGAGCTTGGGAGGTTAACTTTGGCACGTTGTAGAATTTTGGTTTAAAGTTTGGTAATGTGTTTAGTTTGACTTTTTAAGTCTATTTCCACTTCAGTAAAACCTAAACACATGATGTCTTTAGAAAAAGTCTGGACGTTATTTTACACTTGCATGTTTATTTTCAGGCAAAGGTCTACCCCTAACCAAAATATGCCCCAAGCACCAAAAAACATATGCCACTGCTACCAAGAAGCAAAAGGCTAAAACGCAACACACCTCACCAAGTAATGATGGTGAGGACGACCCTTTACAATGTAAGCCAACTCCTTATTCTTGGTCATTGTATTTGAGAAAGGTATTCTAATTGTAAAGACA
This sequence comes from Oncorhynchus tshawytscha, assembly GCF_018296145.1. Classification (NCBI taxonomy): domain Eukaryota; kingdom Metazoa; phylum Chordata; class Actinopteri; order Salmoniformes; family Salmonidae; genus Oncorhynchus; species Oncorhynchus tshawytscha. The sequence goes on from NC_056448.1 coordinate 24,161,086, forward strand.
ATTGGCATGATGTTCAATCTTTTATTGCAGAGAATCATATTGGTCTCTCACATGGCTTAACCCTGGAGCATAACGAGTCTACTTTTTCCTTAATTGAGGGATCCTCCTCACCAAATCGCTGCAAAGGATCAGACCCTTTTCCTGTGACAGTCACAAGTATGAAACTCTCCATTTAGAATTTTGGTTTAAAGTATGGTAGAAATTAAATTGTGTTTAGGTTGCCTTACAAATGTGTGTGGAAAATCCTGCACGTTATTTTACACTTGCATGTGTTATTTTTTTTAAGCCTTCCCAAGCCCCCACTAAATACTGCTCCAGATCGATAGAACCTGTGCCAGTGCCACTAAGAAGCAAAAGGCTGAATTTTTTATTTTATTTAACTAGGCAAGTCAGTTAAGAACAAATTCTTATTTTCAATGATGGCCTAGGAACAGTGGGTTAACTGCCTGTTCAGGGGCAGAACTGACAGATTTGTACCTTGGGGGTTTGAACTTACAACCCTCCAGTTACTAGTCCAACACTCTAACCACTAGGCTACCCTGCAAGCAACCAAGTATTGGTGGAGAGGGGAAACGGCAAACTAAAGCACAACGCATGCCACTAAGACTGGGAATGGGGAAACGGCAAACTAAAGCACAACGCATGCCACTAAGACTGGGAATGGGGAAACGGCAAACTAAAGCACAACGCATGCCACTAAGACTGGGAATGGGGAAACGTCAAACTAAAGCACAACGCATGCCACTAAGACTGGGAATGGGGAAATGGCAAACTAAAACGCTGCACAAGACACCAAGCGATTACAGTGAGGAGGACCATTCACAACGTAAGCCAACCCCTTATTCTTGTTCTTCATCAATGTATTTGAGAAAGGTTACTGCTGTCTTGCTGCCATGCTATGTTTTGCTGCCATGTTATGTCATTGTCTGAGGTAACTCTTTATGTAGTGTTGTCTCTCTTGTCGTGATGTGTGTTTTGTCCTGTATTATTATTATTTATTTTCTTATTAATCGCAGGCACTGTCCCGGCAGGAGGTTTTTGGTAGGCCATCGTTGTAAATAGAAATTTGTTTTTAACTGACTTGCCTAGTTAAATAAAGGTTAAATTGAAAAATAATAATAATAAGGTATTCTAATTGCACCAAGAATTGCCATGATGTTGTCAAATATTTTAGTCTTCATGCTCCAGGGATAGGTCATGTGGGAGACCAAAGTCTCTTTCTGCCTCTTCAGATGAGAGATCACCCTCACCAAAGCATTGCAAAGGCTGACCCTTTTCCTATGCCAAATATTTGAGTCTTCATGCTCCAGGGATAGGTCATGTGGGAGACCAAAGTCTCTTTCTGCCTCTTCAGATGAGAGATCACCCTCACCAAAGCATTGCAAAGGCTGACCCTTTTCCTATGCCAAATATTTGAGTCTTCATGCTCCAGGGATAGGTCATGTGGGAGACCAAAGTCTCTTTCTGCCTCTTCAGATGAGAGATCACCCACCAAAGCATTGCAAAGGCTGACCCTTTTCCTATGCCAAATATTTGAGTCTTCATGCTCCAGGGATAGGTCATGTGGGAGACCAAAGTCTCTTTCTGCCTCTTCAGATGAGAGATCACCCTCACCAAAGCATTGCAAAGGCTGACCCTTTTCCTATGCCGGATGCAAGTATGACATTTTTAAATCATTTTTTATTATACTGAAATTATGCTATTATATTTGGAAGTGAACGAATGTAAAACTACTTTGTTTCCGGTGAGAGATCACTGATCTTTTAAAGGACAGTCGCCCGAGTCCGGTTGAAGAATTCTACTTCAAGCTGAATGCGATTGAAGATGGAAGAGCAGCTAATGGAGAATAATTTGAGAAAATACATGGTAAGAAATTAAATATTTCATTGTTATGCATTTTTTTTAAATCTTTATTTAACTAGGCAAGTCAGTTAAGAACAAATTCTTCTTTTCAATGACAGCCTAGGAACAGTGGGTTAATTGCCTTGTTCAGGGACAGAACAACAGACCTCATCAGCTCGGGGATTTGATCTCCCAACCTTTCAGTTACTAGTCCAATGCGCTAACCACTAGGCTACCTGCCACCCTGAGTTGAATGACTATATTGCCGTATAGTACTGGATGGAAAAATCCTGTACTTGTGTAATGCATTAGTGTCCTTTTGTAAAATTACAGATATCTCAGATCTCAAAGCTGTGTGGGAAGACATACTAGAGCGGTTGAAAAGAGCAATGCACCGGTAAACTATTACTTTTAAATTTGTTCATGGTGTTTTGCTTGTAAAGTACATATTTTGTGTTCTATACAGAAACCTGACAAACAGCCTCATGTCAACAATGAATATGAAAGGAAATAAAGGGAACAGGGCCTTTGCAGGGTCATCATAGGTACAGTACAGTGGTGTGTATTCATGGATGCTAAGGGAAGCCAGGCTTCCCCATTCCAAAAAAATACACACATTTTATTTAGTCTTTCTGTGTTTTAATCATTTTCCTTCAATTTGCAAGAGGCTGAATGTATCTCACAGAAGAAAGCATCCGAGCAAGCAAAACAGCTCCCCTTCTGTCTCTCTACATGTAGGCCATCTATCTGATACTGTCTGCTCCAAACGAGTATGACATTGTTGCCACCTGTACCATTGAATGCAAGGGAGGCCAGCTTGGATTTGGCTTCTCTCCTATCAAATCAAGTTGAGAGCATACTGTACATCATTAACAGAAACAACTTGAATTGTTGCATCTTGTTGTGTTGTTGTCCTCCGGTGGCTGGCTAGCTAAAATTGGCCTTTTTCCTAAATTACTTAAGTACTACTTAAGTCATTTTTGGGGTATCTGTACTTTACTTTACTGTTTATATTTTTGACTACTTTTAATTTTACTCCACTAAATTCCTAAAGAAAATAATGTACTTTTTATCCACGCACCGCTGCTGGTACAGTAGAGTCCAAATAATGACATTTTACATGACATTTGCATAGCTTCTCTAGCTGATATTAGTTTCCCCCCTTTACAGCAGGTGTGAGTCTTGGCAAATCAAAGGCTACAGAGGCGGAAATGCTACAGGTGATGTCAACCTGCCTGAAATATGCACCTTACCACAAAGGGGGCCAGTGGGAGGGCCAATGAGGAAGAGGATGAAAGAGTTCTTAAGAAGTGAAAAGCATCAAAGCCTTTTCCGACAGTGCCTTTTTTTTGATAATTGTATATATCATTTGCTTCCAGAAGCCTGTGCCAGAAATGCCTTTTACATTTTTTTAATAAAGAAAAATGTGGCTTGTACATCTATTTTGTGGTGCATTACATTTTCATTTAAACCTTTCTTTACATGGACCCAAAAAATAGCAAAACTGTTTTTCATGGACAAAATGTACACAATGCTGTTCCAAGTTACGGTTCTAATTGTGTTACACAGATTGACAATGGTCAACAGTAGTATAGACCCTTAAATCTTGAAGATACATATTGCACCATGAGTAGAATTGTATTATATATATATCAGGGTGCTTTTCAAGAGTGTGCAAAATCAGAAAGATCCTGATTGATAGTTTGTTTTCCTATTCCTAACTCAGGCTCTTATCTTCATTTAATGTAAATAAGTTTACATCACAAAATGTCAACTATTTCTAAACATCTTATCAACACACTTTATGGATTGTTGACAATCCCCGTTGAATTCATGGTGTTTTGGTCAAACCAGGTCACAATGTGTTCTCAAACTCACTCCAATATTTAAATGTAGTTGATTATAGTTTTCAAATGCGATAGTACCAAAATAAAATAACTGTTGGCTGTCTTTTTGAGTGGGTGAATAACAGTTGACACGTCATTGATCAATGTCTCAACCAATTATTATCCAAATACACGTTGAAATGACAGGGTGTGCCCAGTGGGATCATTCCTCATTCTTCACCTTTGAACTTGTCACACCCTGATCTGTTTTACCTGTCCTTGTTATTGTCTCCACCCCCTCCAGATGTCACTTGTTTTCCCCAGTGTATTTATCCCCGTGTTTTCTGTCTCTCTGTGTCAGTTCGTCTTGTATGTTCCAAGTCAACCAGCAGTTTTACCCGTTCTCCTGCCTTTGCTATTCTCCTTTTTTTAGTCCTCCCGGTTTTGACCTTTGCCTGTTTCTGGACTCTGTAAACACCTGCCTGACCATTCTGCCTGCCTTGGCTTCGAGTATGCCTGCCAGTCTGTACCTCCTGGACTCTGAACTGGTTTTGACCTTTACCTGTCCACGACCATTCTCTTGCCTACTCCTTTTTGGATTATTAAACATCTAAGACTCCAACCATCTGCCTTCTGTGTCTACATCTGGGTCTCGCCCTGAGTTATGATAGTACGAACTGGCCATGACAGACCCAGCAGACTTGGATCAGCTCCGCCACGCTGTCTCCCTGGAGGGAGCCACCATTGAGAGACATGAGGAGCTGTTACAGGACCTTCTGGAAAGGCTTAGTTCTCTGACAGAACGCCACAACCAAGAGTTTAAGGCTACTATGGAGCTAATTAAGGAGTTAACTCATTGGCTGTCTGCCATCCCAGAGAGACCCCAACCTCTCGGTACATTTTGTTCCTTTTAGTGGTGAGTTGGTACAGCATACGTCGGTTCTCCGAGAACCCCGCATACCTCCTCCGGAGCGATATTCTGGAGATCCTGGTACCAGTCAGGGATTTCTTTCTCAATGCAAGCTTATTTTTGAGCTACAGCCATCTTCATTCCCTTTGGACCGATCGAAGATAGTATATATTATTACTCTAATGTCGGGAAGGGTGCTCTCCTGGGCCACGGCTGTTTGGGAGCAACAATCCACCCTTTGCTGTCATCTGATGAAATTCATGGTGGAGGTGAGGAAGGTATTCGAGTCTCCGGTATCCGGGAGAGAGGCAGCAAGTAAGCTACTTGATTTATGTCAAAACTCCCGTAGTGTGGCAGACCATGCGTTTGATTTTTGCACGTTGGCTGCAGAGTGCCTGGAATCCGGAGTCTCTCTTTGACACCTTTCTTCACAGATTACCTGAGGTGGTAAAAGAGAAGCTAGCTGCTCGGGAATTGCCGGTGGATCTTGACTCCCTCATCGCCCTAACCATTAAAATTGATGGATGCTTAAGGGAACGCAGGAGTGAGAGGAGGTCTGGGCTCGGGCACACTCGTTCACCCGCTAAGGCTCCCTCACCTTCAAAGGAATCCGGAAGTTCCCAAAGGCAGACTTCACGAGAGAATCTGAAGCCACGTGAGCTCCCTTGTGAATTATCAACAATGGGTGAGTTGGATTCTCCTGAGCCTATGCAATTGGGAAGAGCTAGGTTATCGGTTGGGGAATGCTCACGTATGCTGAATTCCAACTGTTGTCTGTACTGTGGAGGGGCAGGACATTACATAGCTACCTGCCCTGTTAGGAAACCCTTGTCTCTGGTGGGTACAAGTACTTTGGTGAGTCAGACTGGGAATTCTCTAATTCCCATCAACCCCACACTGTTTTTGTGCTTGTGCTTTGGGGAGACCAATCTAAGTCTCTCCGAGTGCTCATTGACTCTGGGGTGGACGAAAATCTTACGGATGCTACTATTGCTTCTGAGCCATGTATTCCCATTCAATCTCTCTCTGTTCCCATGGATGTTAGGGCACTGGAAGGCCACTCAATAGGTGGAGTCACCCATACTACTGTGCCCATTCAAATACGGATTTCCGGTAACCACAGTGAGACCGTACAGTTCCTCATGTTCCTGTTGTCTGGGGTTTTCCTGGCTCCAAAAACATAACCCTGTTATTAACTGGACCACAAGCTCCATCATGGGTTGGAGTCCATTTTGCCTGTCTCAATGTCTTCCCGCTGTCTTTCAGGCTTTGGTAATGTGCTCCGGGACATGCTCAACCCAGTCTGCCCAAGAACATGTTCTTCACGTCAGGCAGGTCCTTCAGTGTCTCCTGGTTAACAAACTGTTTGTGAAAGCCGAGAAGTGTGAGTTCCATAGCTCTACAATCGCTTTTATTGGATATGTCATTGCTGAGGGTAATGTCCAGATGGATCCTGGAAAGGTGAAAGCAGTGGTGGATTGGCCTCAACCAATGTCCAGTGTGCAGTTGCAACATTTCCTAGGATTCTCAAACTACCGCCGTTTCATTCAGGGTCACAGCACCCTGGAGGCTCCCCTCTTGGCACTCACTCCTCCCAAGGTACCATTCAAAAAGTCTCCAGCTGTCAACAAAGCCTTTCTGGACCTGAAGTATAGGTTCACAACAGCACCCATCCTCATCCACCGTCTCGTCAATGTGTGGTTGTGGCGGATGCTTCTGATGTTGGAGTGTCCCAGCAATCTGCCCAGGACCAGAAGCTTCATCCCTGTGCCTTCCTGTCCCATCGTCTCAATTCTACAGAGAGGAACTACAATGTAGTCAACTGAGAACTCCTGGCGGTCAAGATGGCATTTGAAGAGTGGAAGCACTGGTGGGAAGGAGCAGAACAGCCATTCTTGGTCTGGACCAAACATTAAAATTTGGAATATATCCGTACAGCCATGTGCCTCAACTCCAGGCAGGCCCGGTGGGCTCTGTTGTTTACCAGATTTAACTTTACCATTTCCTACCGCCCAGGATCCAAAAATGTGAAGCCTGATGCTCTCTCTCACCTATAAATCAAATCAAATCAAATGTATTTATATAGCCCTTCGTACATCAGCTGATATCACAAAGTGCTGTACAGAAACCCAGCCTAAAACCCCAAACAGCAAGCAATGCAGGTGTAGAAGCACGGTGGCTAGGAAAAACTCCCTAGAAAGGCCACAACCTAGGAAGAAACCTAGAGAGGAACCAGGCTATGTGGGGTGGCCAGTCCTCTTCTGGCTGTGCCGGGTGGCGATTATAACAGAACATGGCCAAGATGTTGGACTGGGGACAGCAAGGAGTCATCATGTCAGGTAGTCCTGAGGCATGGTCCTAGGGCTCAGGTCCTCCGAGAGAGAGAAAGAAAGAGAGAAAGAGAGAATTAGAGAGAGCACACTTAAATTCACACAGGACACCAAATAGGACAGGAGAAGTACTCCAGATATAACAAACTGACCCTAGCCCCCCGACACATAAACTACTGCAGCATAAATACTGGAGGCTGAGACAGGAGGGGTCAGGAGACACTGTGGCCCCATCCGAGGACACCCCCGGACAGGGCCAAACAGGAAGGATATAACCCCACCCACTTTGCCAAAGCACAGCCCCCACACCACTAGAGGGATATCTTCAACCACCAACTTACCATCCTTAGACAAGGCTGAGTATAGGCCACAAAGATCTCCGCCACGGCACAACCCAAGGGGGGGTGGGGGTGGGGGGGGGGCGCCAACCCAGACAGGATGACCACATCAGTGACTCAACCCACTCAGGTGACGCACCCCTCCCAGGGACGGTATGAGAGAGCCCCAGTAAGCCAGTGACTCAGCCCCTGTAATAGGGTTAGAGGCAGAGAATCCCAGTGGAAAGAGGGGAACCGGCCAGGCAGAGACAGCAAGGGCGGTTCATTGCTCCAGAGCCTTTCCGTTCACCTTCCCACTCCTGGGCCAGACTACACAATCATATGACCCACTGAAGATAAAGTTCCTTGACCTCCGAAACCATTCTCCCTACCTCATGCCTAGCAGCCACAATGGATTGGGGTATTGCGACACTGGTTCACAAGGCACAACGCTCCCAGCCTGGACCTGACGGGGGCCCGGCTAACCGGCTGTTTGACCCCAACTCAGTCCCATCCTGGGTCCTGGAATGGGCTCATTCCTCCAGGCTAACCTGTCATCCTGGTTCCCGCCATACCCTAGTCTTCCTTCGACAACGTTTCTGGTGTCTCACAATGGTCCCTGACGTCTCTGCCTTCGTCGCCACATGCACGGTGTGTGCCCAGAACAAGACTCCGGCAAGCTCCTTCTGGCCATCTTCAGCCCCTACCAGTCTCTCATCGTCCCTGTTCCCATATCTCTCTGGACTTTGTCTCTGGGCTTCCCCCATCTGATGGCAACACCGTCATTCTGACAGTGGTGGATTGGTTTTCTAAGGCCGCTCATCCCTAAACTACCCTCTGCCAAGGAAACGGCGCATCTCATGTTGCAGCACGTCTTCCAGATCCATGGTCTCCCGGTGGAAATGGTTTCCGACGCTGTGTACTACTCTCTTCACAGAACAGCGCAAACTGGCTCTAACCTGAATAGAAAGAGGAGTGAGAGGCCCCCGTGCACATCTGAACAAGAGGACAAGTACATTAGAGTGCCTAGTTTGAGAAACAGACCTCAACTGGCAGCTTCATTAAATAGTACCCACAAAACACCAGTCTCAACGTCAACAGTGAAGAGGCGACTCCGGGATGCTGGCCTTCTAGACAGAGTTTCAAAGAAAAAGCCAAATCTCAGACTGGCCAATTAAAAGAAAAGATTAAGATGGGCAAAAGAACACAGACACTGGACAGAGGAAGATTGGACAAAAGTGTTATGGACAGGCGAATCTATGTTTGAGTTGTTCGGATCACAAAGAACATTAGTGAGATGCAGAACAAATGAAAAGATGCTGGAGGACTGTTTGATGCCATCTGTCAAGCATGGTGTAGGCATTGTGATGGTCTGGGGGTACTTTGGTAGTGGTAAAGTGGGAGATTTGTAAAGGGTAAAAGGTATCTTGAAGAAGGAAGGCTATCACTCCATTTGTCAACGCCATGCCATACCCTGTGTTTAATTGGAGCCAATTTCCTCTTACAACAGGACAATGACCTGAACTGAAATATCACATTTACATAAGTATTCAGATCCTTTACTTTGTTGAAGCACCCTTGCCAGTGATTACAGACTTGAGTTTTCTTTGGTATGAAACTACAACTTGGCACACCTGTATTTGGGGAGTTTCATTCATCTCTGCAGATCCTCTCAAGCTCTGTCAGGATGGATGGGGAGCGTCGCAGCACAGCTATTTTCAGGTCTCTCCAAAGTTATTCGATTGGTTTCAAGTCCGGGCTCTGGCTGGCCCACTCAAGGACATTAGGAGACTTGTCCCAAAGCCAATCCTGCGTTGTCTTGGCTGTGTACTTCCTGTTGGAAGGTGAACCTTCACCACAGTCTGAGGTCTGCTCTGGAGCAGGTTTTCATCAAGGATCTCTGTACATTGCTTCGTTCATCTTTGCCTCAATCCTGACTAGTCTCCTAATCCCTGCCGCTAAAAAACATCTCCATAGCATGATGCTGCCACCACCATGCTCACTGTAGGGATGGTACCAGGTTTCCTCCGCATATGACACTTGGCATTCAGGCCAAAGAGTTTTAACTTGGTATCATTAGACCAGAGTTTCTTGATTCGCATGGTCTGAGAGTCTTTAGTTGCCTTTTGGCAAACTCCAAGCGGGCTGTCATGTGCCTTTTACTGAGGAGTGGCTTCCGTCTGGCCACTCTACCATAAAGGCCTGATTGGTGGAGTGCTGCTGAGATGGTTGTCCTTCTGGAAGGTTTCCCTGTCTCCACAGATGAACTGCGGGACTCTGTCAGAGTGACCACCGGGATCTAGGTCACCTCCCTGACCAAGGTTATTCTCCCCCGATTGCTCAGTTTGGGCGGGTGGCCAGCTCTAGGAGGCATCTTGGTGATTTCTGTCACGCCCTGGTCTTAGTATTTTGTGTTTATATATTTATTTGGTCAGGCCAGGGTGTGACATGGGTTTATTTTGTGTTGTGTTTATATATGGGGGTTTTTCGTAGGTTTTGGGGTTGTGGCTTAGTGGGGTGTTCTAGCAAAGTCTATGGTTGCCTGAGGCGGTTCTCAATCAGAGGCAGGTGATTCTCGTTGTCTCTGATTGGGAACCATATTTAGGCAGCCATATTCTTTGAGTGTTTCGTGGGTGATGGTTCCTGTCTCAGTGTTTTGTATTTCACCAGATAGGCTGTATAGGTTTTCACGGTCCGTTTGTTATTTCGTGTTTATTCGTTTATTAAACATGTTCCTAACTTACCACACTGCATTTTGGTCCGACTCTCTTTCGACGGAAGAAAACCGTAACAATTTCAAACTTCTTGCATTTAAGAATGATGGATTCCACTGTGTACTTGGGGACCTTCAATGCTGCAGACATTTTTTGGTACCCTTCCCTAGATCTGTGCCTCAACACAATCCTGTCTCAGAGCTCTACAGACAATTTCTTCAACCTCATGGCTTTGCTCTGACATGTACTGTCAACTGTGGGACCTTACAGTGGGGAGAACAAGTATTTGATACACTGCCGATGTTGCAGGTTTTCCTACTTACAAAGCATGTAGAGGTCTGTAATATTTATCATAGGTACACTTCAACTGTGAGAGACGGAATCTAAAACAAAAATCCAGAAAATCCCATTGTATGATTTTTAAGTAATTCATTTGCATTATATTGCATGACATAAGTATTTGATACATCAGAAAAGCAGAACTTAATATTTGGTACAGAAACCTTTGTTTGCAATTACAGAGATCATATGTTTCCTGTAGTTCTTGACCAGGTTTGCACACACTGCAGCAGGGATTTTCCATACAGACCTTCTCCAGATCCTTTAGGTTTCGGGGCTGTCGCTGGGCAATACGGACTTTCAGCTCCCTCCAAAGATTTTCTATTGGGTTCAGGTCTGGAGACTGGCTAGGCCACTCCAGGACCTTGAGATGCTTCTTATGGAGCCACTCCTTAGTTGTCCTGGCTGTGTGCTTCGGGTCGTTGTCATGCTGGAAGACCCAGCCACGACCCATCTTCAATGCTCTTACTGAGGGAAGGAGGTTGTTGGCCAAGATCTCACGATACATGGCCCCATCCATCCTCCCCTCAATACAGTGCAGTCATCCTATCCCCTTTGCAGAAAAGCATCCCCAAAGAATGATGTTTCCCACCTCCATGCTTCACGGTTGGAATGGTGTTCTTGGGGTAGTACTCATCCTTCTTCCTCCTCCAAACACGGCGAGTGGAGTTTAGACCAAAAAGCTCTATTTTTGTCTCATCAGACCACATGACCTTCTCCCATTCCTCCTCTGGATCATCCAGATGGTCATTGGCAAACTTCAGATGGGCCTGGACACGCGCTGGCTTGAGCAGGGGGACCTTGCATGCGCTGCAGGATTTTAATCCATGACGGCATAGTGTGTTACTAATGGTTTTCTTTGAGACTGTGGTCCCAGCTCTCTTCAGGTCATTGACCAGGTCCTGCCGTGTAGTTCTGGGCTGATCCCTCACTTTCCTCATGATTATTAATGCCCCACGAGGTGAGATCTTGCATGGAGCCCCAGACTGAGGGTGATTGACCGTCATCTTGAACTTCTTCCATTTTCTAATAATTGCGCCAACAGTTGTTGCCTTCTCACCAAGCTGCTTGCCTATTGTCCTGTAGCCCATCCCAGCCTTGTGCAGGTCTACAATTCTATCCCTGATGTCCTTACACAGCTCCCTGGTCTTGGCCATTGTGGAGAGGTTGGAGTCTGTTTGATTGAGTGTGTGGACAGGTGTCTTTTATACAGGTAACGAGTTCAAACAGGTACAGTTAATACAGGTAATGAGTGGAGAACAGGAGGGCTTCTTAAAGAAAAACTAACAGGTCTGTGAGAGCCGGAATTCTTACTGGTTGGTAGGTGATCAAATACTTATGTCATGCAATAAAATGCAAATCAATTACTTAAAAATCATACAATGTGATTTTATGGATTTTTGTGATTTTCTGGATTTAAATTCCGTCTCTCACAGTTGAAGTGTACCTATGATAAAAATTACAGACCTCTACATGTTTTGTAAGTAGGAAAACCTGCTAAATCGGCAGTGTATCAAATACTTGTTCTCCCCACTGTATATAGACATGTTTTTGCCTTTCCAAATCATGTCCAATCAATTGAATTTACCACAGGTGGACTTCAATCAAGTTGTAGAAACATCTCAAGGATGATCAATGGAAACAGGATGCACCTGTGGTAAACCTGAACCTGAATTCTTACAGTACCAGTCAAAAGTTTTTTTTTACTATTACATACATTCCAGAATAATAGTGAAGACATCAAAACTATAAGATAACACATATGGAATCATAGTAACCAAGAAAGTGTTCAACAAATCAACATATATTTTCTATTTGAGATTCTTCAAAGTAGCTACCCTTTGCCTCATCACCATATTGTTATTTATTTTATTTATTTTGCTCCCTTGCACCCCTCCTTTTTTATGAGGGTGGGGGTGAGCCGAATGAGAGAAAAGAGTACCCTGGATGGAGCTGGATCAGATAGGCCCTATCGGACAGGCTGCTTCTGGGCTCACTGTGATCTGACATGTTTTCAAAAGTCCACAGTAGCTTCCTTCTCCAGCCTAGCCAGTGTGACGCTAACCTCTGATGGATTTGCATTTATTTCTGTCATTAACCTGTTTGTCCACCTGACATCGTTGTTGTAAATTGGAGAAAAGCCCTACATGCAAGTATTGTTTCATTGGTTTTTGTTGTGTGAGGATTTTCATCTGCCCTCATTCCTATATTTCCTCAAGAGGATCATTACTGAGTTAAACACCATTAGGTGAGTTGGCCTACCGGAGAGAAAGAGCGATCCCAGTAGCCCACTCTCTCTCTCTCGCTACTGTTGCATATTTTGTTCCAAATTCCAAAGTGAGCCAACTTCCCTTTAAGGACTTGGCAATGTGCTAATTTGTAGAACATGCTGTAATCATTAATAAAATACTTCAACATAAAGTCAGAGCCAACACAAGGGGATAATTGTCATAAATGGTAACTGTCATGTTAATCTCCTGTGTACAGACTACCACCCAGTAAACCTGGGAAATGTTTTAAATAAAATATCCTTGTTAGATTCTCCTAACATTCACTAAAATGTTGTTCACAACATCTGTAACAACCACCACAGAACATTCCCCAAACGTTCTCATTAGGTTTCCAAGTAAAGAACAGAAAAATTGTCTTCTGGGAACGTTCTTGCAACATCAGATAAATGTTTTACACAAACATTGTATAATCATAAGCACAACTGGACAGTTTTTGTGTTATGAGAACATTTGCCACAACCAAAAAAATGTTCTAGGAACTTTCACTGAACCAATGTCTTTGGTATTTCTGTCATGTAGATCTGGAATTCTTACAGGTTACATGACAGACGATGTGTCCAAGATCATCGAGAGATGTATTCATCTAATCTGGAACCATAGTTTTTCCTGGCCGGGTCATGTGGTCAGAAAAAATCCTGGACCTAATAATTTATCAAAATATCCTATCCATCCATTCCAAGAGAAAATAAGTGAATGAGTTCAAGGATAGAGTTATTGGTTGACCTTTGCAGGAAGCAACATATGAGTCTAATTAGCTTTACTAAATTACAGAACCCTGAAAGATAAAGTAGGCTACCTGCAGCTTTGACCTCCATGCAGGTTAGCTCAGACTGAATGCAGCAAGTGGCTTTTTCCCTCTTGCTGAAATAGAAATCTACACACTTTAATTAACTGAACCTCAAGAGGAAAATAATTTAGCCTTGAAATGAATAACATAGTTTATGGGAGGTACTGTATATTTCAGCTTTCAGCAATGTACAGTAGAGGTGCAGTTTGGGTGTGTGTGCGTGAGCATGTGTGCATGCGTGCTTGGTCATCACTTCATGTGAGATTAACCTTTATAACAATATCTTGTCCACCTGTGTTTTAGAATGACCTACTGCATGTTGCTCAGTGAGGGGTAGAAAAACTACATGGAGTATGACACAGATGACAACATGATGAGCTTGGGTAATGTAATCAATTTGCCCAATGATGGAGCAAGGAGGAGTGTGTAAATGTAATTTCCTTTCTGAACGAGAAGCAAGATGTACTTGACATTTCCTATGGCATCCCGAGCAATCTGTCATTTTGACCATTCTGTTGGATTGTCACGCATGATTCTAATCCAACGAGCCCGACGACAGCAAAATAACTATGCAGACATGCCAAGCAGGTGTATTAATAACTTTACATGCTGGGAGATTCCTATGAATAGGGTGGACAGAATATAAACAGTTTCATGGCTAAACAGCTCAAACTGACTGGCCAAAAAATTTAGGTAGCCTATGCATAGTGCACATCCCTTCCTGAAATCATTCACATTTTATTTTGTCAAATGTAGTAGGAAAGGACAGTGAGAGTGAAATGCATTGAAACATGAAGTACTAGGAATCCTGTTCACATAGAAAAAAAAGATTAGAATGACGTGGAAGTAGAGTGGCAAAAATTAGGAACAAGTTAACTGATCTTTGATAAGGCTTTGTAGAGTTAATGATTAGTGATACTCCTTGTATTTGTATAGATTAAACATTGGAAGCGAGCCCAGCAGTTCTAATGAATTCCAGAAAAGATCCAGCTATCAAGAACTTCCCATTGTCTCATGAAGTTGCAGCTGCTCATATATTTTTTGTGCCAATCTTTGTTTCACCCATAACTTTCAAGGATGCAATGTGTTCACTATTTTTTAATGCAATGAGCAACTTTAGCTCAGTCAGACATTCCCCTCGACAGTTGCTGACATTTTAGACCTAATTTCAAATGTAATAATAAAATGGACTTTTGTGACAACCAATGTGTCTGAATATCCAGTGATTTTGGTAGAATGCAATTATAGTCGGCCTTTCAGAGACTTGAACTCTTGTATTTCATTGTTGCAGGGGGTGGGCAGAGGAGTTTACAAAATCTATAATAATGATGGAGGAATATTATTCTGGGTGGCAGTCTGTTTTTGTTTTAGCCAATTATAGCGTGATGACTGTTTTCTGCACAACAACTAGACCTAGAAAATCATTTTGGTAACACTTTATTTGGATAATCCATCTGTAGATGATCTGCAGACTATCTGTGACATTTCAACTAACTATCTACTAACCCTATCTCTAACCCTAACCTTAACCTTAGCAAGCAGTTGCTGATCAACAGATAGTATGACCATCTGTAGAACATCTACAGATGGAGCATTTCTGACTCTCCAAATAAAGTGTGCCCGGAATATCGGAAGAGACCATTTTGTTTGCCTCCCTGTTGTGCTGTCTATGTGTCTCAGCATCTTCTCTGTCACTCTGTTCTTCTTCTTGTTCTCTCTCTGTCTGTCTGTCTGTCTGTCTGTCTGTCTGTCTGTCTGTCTGTCTGTCTGTCTGTCTGTCTGTCTGTCTGTCTGTCTGTCTGTCTGTCTGTGTGTGTGTGTGTGTGTGTTACGGTTTTCTTCCGTCGAAAGAGAGTCGGACCAAAATGCAGCGTGGTTAATTCGATACATCTTTAATACAGATGAAACACGAACAATACAAAACCAATAAACGTAACGTGAAAACCGAAACAGCCTAAACTGGTGCAAACTAACACAGAGACAGGAACAATCACCCACGAAATACTCAAAGAATATGGCTGCCTAAATATGGTTCCCAATCAGAGACAACGAGAATCACCTGCCTCTGATTGAGAACCGCCTCAGGCAACCACAGACTATGCTAGAAAACTCCACTAAGCCACAATCCCAAAACCTACGAAAAAACCCCATACATAAACACAACACAAAATAAACCCATGTCACACCCTGGCCTGACCAAATAAAGAAAGAAAACACAAAATATTAAGACCAGGGCGTGACAGTCTGTCTGTCTGTCTGTCTGCCTGCCTGCCTGCCCGCCTAAAGGGCAATTCCACAATTTTTCAACCTAATTTTCATTCTCTCCAGCACAATACCAGTGTCTACATATGTGAAAACATTCACAAGCCTGCAGAGCCAGGCTGATTACCAGATTACCAGGACACGTACTCAGAGCATGCGCTGACCAGCTGGCACATCAATACCATCATCCCAGAAACCCTGGATCCACTCCAATTCACAAACCACCCCAACAGATCCACAGATGAAGCTCAGCCCTGAGAGGAAGCCCAGTACTGAGAGGAAGCTCAGGCAGGTAGTTGGCTCTGGCAGATCCTGGCTAGCTGGTGGTTCTGGCAGATCCTGGCTGACTGGCGGTTCCTGGCTGACTGGCGGATCTGGAAGATCCTGGCTGACTGGCGGATCCTGGCTGACTGGCGGATCTGGAAGATCCTGGCTGACTGGTGGCTCTAGCTGCTCTGGCTGCTCCATGCAGACTGGCAGCTCTGGCTGCTCCATGCAGACTGGCAGCTCTGGCTGCTCCATGCAGACTGGCAGCTCTGGCTGCTCCATGCAGACTGGCAGCTCTATGCAGACTGACAGCTCTGGCTGCTCCATGCTGATTAGCAGCTCTGGCTGCGCTGAACAGGCAGGAGACTCCGGCAGCGCTGGAGAAGAGGAAGGCTCTGGCAGCGCTAGACAGGCGGGAGACTCCGGCAGCGCTGGAGAGGAGGAAGGCTCTGGCAGCGCTAAACAGGCAGGAGACTCCGACAGCGCTAAACAGGCGGGAGACTCCGACAGCGCTGGAGAGGAGAAAGGCTCTGGCAGCGCTGAACAGGCGAGGCGCACTGAATGCCTGGTGCGTGGTGCTGGCACTGGTGGTACTGGGCCGAGGACACGCACAGGATGCCTGGTGCGGGGAGCTGCCACCGGAGGACTGGTGTGTGAAGGTGGCACAGGATGGACCGGACCGTGAAGGCGTACTGGAGAGCCTGAAAGCAGGGCTGGCACAGGACGTGCAAGGCTAGGTAGGTGCACAGGAGGCCTAGTGCGTGAGGCTGGCACAATCTTCACCAGCAGACTAACACGCACCTCAGGACGAGTATGGAGCGCTGACCCAGGTGCCATCAAATCCCCGACAAGCTCCGTCGGGCCAATATCGTACCTAAAGCACCAAGCTAGCAACTCCCTCATAACTCTCTCCTCCACTTTCCCCATTAACTCCTTCACAGTCTCTGCTTCACTCACCTCCAACACCGGCTCTGGTTCTGGTCTCCTCCTTGGCTCCTCACGATAAACAGGGGGAGTTGGCTCAGGTCTGAACCCTGACTCTGCCACACTCTCCCTGAGCCCCCCCCCCAATACATTTTTGGGGCTGACTCTCGGGCTTCCATCCGCGTCGCCGTGCTGCCTCTTCATACCAGCGCCTCTCCACTTTCGCCGCCTCCAGTTCTTCTTTGGGGCGTCGATATTCTCCAGGCTGTGCCCAGGGTCCTTTTCCGTCCAATATCTCCTCCCAAGTCCAGAAGTCCTGTGATCGCTGCTCCTCACGATAAACAGGGGGAGTTGGCTCAGGTCTGAACCCTGACTCTGCCACACTCTCCCTGAGCCCCCCTCCCCCAAGAAATTTTTGGGGCTGACTCTCGGGCTTCCTTGCCAACCATGTTCCCTCGCATCGCCTCTTCAACTCCATTCTCCTATAACCCTCTTCGCACTGCTCCAGCGAATCCCAGGCGGGCTCCGGCACTCTCTCTGGGTCGACCGCCCACCTGTCTATTTCCTCCCAAGTCATATATTCCAAACTTTGTTTCACCTGCTGCCGCTGCCTGTCACCACGCCGCTTGGTGATTCTGTTACGGTTTTCTTCCGTCGAAAGAGAGTCGGACCAAAATGCAGCGTGGTTAATTCGATACATCTTTAATAAAGATGAAACACGAACAATACAAAAACAATAAACGTAACGTGAAAACCGAAACAGCCTAAACTGGTGCAAACTAACACAGAGACAGGAACAATCACCCACGAAACACTCAAAGAATATGGCTGCCTAAATATGGTTCCCAATCAGAGACAACGAGAATCACCTGCCTCTGATTGAGAACCGCCTCAGGCAACCATAGACTATACTAGAAAACTCCACTAAGCCACAATCCCAAAACCTACGAAGAACCCCCATACATAAACACAACACAAAATAAACCCATGTCACACCCTGGCCTGACCAAATAAATAAAGAAAACACAAAATATTAAGACCAGGGCGTGACAGTCTGTCTGTCTGTCTGTCTGTCTGTCTGTCTGTCTGTCTGTCTGTCTGTCTGTCTGTCTGTCTGTCTGCCTGCCTGCCTGCCTAAAGGGCAATTCCACGATTTTTCAACCTAATTTTCATTCTCTCCAGCACAATACCAGTGTCTACATATGTGAAAACATTCACAAGCCTGCAGAGCCAGGCAGATTACCAGGACACGTACTCAGAGCATGCGCTGACCAGCTGGCACATCAATACCATCATCCCAGAAACCCTGGATCCACTCCAATTCACAAACCACCCCAACAGATCCACAGATGACGCAATCTCTTTTGCACTGCACGCTGCTTTTTCCCACCTGGACAAAATGACCGCCTACATGAGAACGCTGTTCATTGACTACAGCTCAGTGTTCAACACCATAATGCTCTACAAGCTCATCACAAAGCTAAGGACCCTGGGACTGAACATCTCCCTCTGTAACTGGATCCTGGACTTCCTGAGGGGCCGCCCTCAGGCGGTGAGGGTAGGCAACAACACATCCGCCAAGCTGACCCTCAACATGGGGGTCCCTCAGAGGTACCTGCTCAGTCCCCTCCTGTACTTCCTGTTCAACCACGACTGCGTGGCCGCGCACGACTCCAACACCATCATTAAGTGGTAGGCCTGAACACCAATGACCAAGAGACAGCATATAGGGAGGAGGTCAGAGACCTGGCAGTGTAATGCCAGGATAACAACCTCTCCCTCAATGTGGCCAAGACAAAATAACTTATCATGGACTACAGGAAACAGAGGGCCGAACACGCCTCCATTCACATAGACAGGGCTGTAGTGTTGCATGTCGAGGGTGTCCACATCACTAAGGACCTATCATGGTCCAAACACACCAACACAGTCTTGAAGAGGGCACGACAACGCCTCTTCCCCCTCAGCAGGCTGAAAAGATTTGGCATGTGGTCTCAGATCTTCAGTAAGTTTACAGCTGCACCATTGAGAACATATTGACTGGCTGCATCACCGCTTGGTATGGAAACTGCTCGGCATCCAACCTCAAGACGCTACAGAGGGTAGTGCGTATGGCCCAGTACATCACTGGGGCCGAACTCCCTGCCATACAGGACCTCTATGCCAGCCAGTGTCAGTGGAAGGCCCTAAAAATTGTCTAAGACTCCAGCTACCCAAGTCATTGACAGTTCTCTCTGCTACTGTATGGCAAGCGGTACTGGAGCTCCAAGTCTGGGATGCAAAGGCTCCTTAACAGCTTCTACCCCAAAGCCAAAAGACTGCTGAATAGTTCATCAAATGGCTACCCAAACTATTTACATTGTCTTCTTTTATTATATATATTTTTTATCGTAATTGTTTTGCACTGACTATTTGGCACTAGACTCTACCCACACAATCACACATAGGGCTGCAAAGGGTCGGGCATTTTCCATGGGAAGCTAAGCCCTGGAAGTTGGGGAATTTTGCTTAACTTCATCAAAAAAAGTTAGCCTTTAACAGTGAACCTTTTTGTGGGATACACATAAGGCATTTCTAGGTCTTGTGGCATATTTTGTCTAAACTATCCCCAATTCAATGGAATTGCAACCCTCTGCATGCACAGTGCATTCTTCCATCACATGTACAGCTGATTCTCAAGATCTTGCACACTAATGAGATACTATTGAGCCCACACTACTACACTGTCTGAACCAAGGCCTGCATGCTTTCTGGTATGTTTTGATTACAATACTGGGTGGCATGACATACATGATGTTTTGTTAACTAGTAAATAATAGCCCACAGCAAAGTGTATTTAAATCATTTGTAACTTGTTAACAATTTCTGTTAGTTAGTTTTTGCTACCATGTGGGTTTTAGCTTGCTTGAGCCTACTAACTGAGGAGTGTTAATTCACCTGTTTCCATACATGTTTCATTTTAAAACATTTTCCTAACAAAGGAGTTGTTTAATCTAACCATTTATCTGTAAATTGAATTGTATTTGTTGTTTTTTTTACTCCTTTTTTTCTCATCTTTACAAGAAAATGCCACTGGCACCATCTGATGCGTGGAGACATTCCACTGCAGCTAATGTAGAAGGAAAATATGTGTACATTTACAAATAATGTGCCAAATCATATGTGAAGAATGCAACAAAGATGCAGAATCATCTGGCCAAGTGCATAAAGTTCCCTCAGAGCTCACACAAGCAACCTCTGACAAAAGTCACTACTTTTATTCAAGGTGAAAATGATGAATCAGACACCTTATTGATAGCAACAGCTCATGGTCCTCCTGGAATCAGAAGTTTTTTCGACTCAATGGAGGAACGTAGTCAAAGAAATGCTGATGAATGTCTTGCTCGAGCTGTGTATGCAACTGGTTCACCTCTGATGCTCACAAGAAATGTGTATTGGAAGAGATTTCTGAATGTTCTTCGCCCAGCATACACCCCTCCAACCAGACATGCTTTATCTACTAATTTGCTGGATGCCGAGTTCAACAGAGTTCAAGTGAAGGTCAAGCAAATCACAGAGAAAGCCGACTGTATCGCAATCATCTCTGATGGGTGGTTGAATATTCAAATCAAATCAAATTTATTTATATAGCCCTTCGTACATCAGCTGATATCTCAAAGTGCTGCACAGAAACCCAGCCTAAAATATTAGTGGGCAAGGAATAATTAACTACAGTGCCTTGCGAAAGTATTCGGCCCCCTTGAACTTTGCGACCTTTTGCCACATTTCAGGCTTCAAACATAAAGATATAAAACTGTATTTTTTTGTGAAGAATCAACAACAAGTGGGACACAATCATGAAGTAGAACGACATTTATTGGATATTTCAAACTTTTTTAACAAATCAAAAACTGAAAAATTGGGTGTGCAAAATTATTCAGCCCCTTTACTTTCAGTGCAGCAAACTCTCTCCAGAAGTTCAGTGAGGATCTCTGAATGATCCAATGTTGACCTAAATGACTAATGATGATAAATACAATCCACCTGTGTGTAATAAAGTCTCCGTATAAATGCACCTGCACTGTGATAGTCTCAGAGGTCCGTTAAAAGTGCAGAGAGCATCATGAAGAACAAGGAACACACCAGGCAGGTCCGAGATACTGTTGTGAAGAAGTTTAAAGCCGGATTTGGATACAAAAAGATTTCCCAAGCTTTAAACATCCCAAGGAGCACTGTGCAAGCGATAATATTGAAATGGAAGGAGTATCAGACCACTACAAATCTACCAAGACCTGGCCGTCCCTCTAAACTTTCAGCTCATACAAGGAGAAGACTGATCAGAGATGCAGCCAAGAGGCCCATGATCACTCTGGATGAACTGTAGAGATCTACAGCTGAGGTGGGAGACTCTGTCCATAGGACAACAATCAGTCGTATATTGCACAAATCTGGCCTTTATGGAAGAGTGGCAAGAAGAAAGCCATTTCTTAAAGATATAAAAAGTGTTGTTTAAAGTTTGCCACAAGCCACCTGGGAGACACACCAAACATGTGGAAGAAGGTGCTCTGGTCAGATGAAACCAAAATTGAACTTTTTGGCAACAATGCAAAACGTTATGTTTGGCGTAAAAGCAACACAGCCCTTCACCCTGAACACACCATCCCCACTGTCAAACATGGTGGTGGCAGCATCATGGTTTGGGCCTGCTTTTCTTCAGCAGGGACAGGGAAGATGGTTCAAATTGATGGGAAGATGGATGGAGCCAAATACAGGACCATTCTGGAAGAAAACCTGATGGAGTCTGCAAAAGACCTGAGACTGGGACGGAGATTTGTTTTCCAACAAGACAATGATCCAAAACAAAAAGCAAAATCTATAATGGAATGGTTCAAAAATAAACATATCCAGGTGTTAGAATGGCCAAGTCAAAGTCCAGACCTGAAATCCAATCGAGAATCTGTGGAAAGAACTGAAAACTGCTGTTCACAAATGCTCTCCATCCAACCTCACTGAGCTCGAGCTGTTTTGCAAGGAGGAATGGGAAAAAATGTCAGTCTCTTGATGTGCAAAACTGATAGAGACATACCCCAAGCGACTTACAGCTGTAATCGCAGCAAAAGGTGGCGCTACAAAGTATTAACTTAAGGGGGCTGAATAATTTTGCACGCCCAATTTTTCAGTTTTTGATTTGTTAAAAAAGTTTGAAATATCCAATAAATGTCGTTCCACTTCATGATTGTGTCCCACTTGTTGTTGATTCTTCACAAAAAAATACAGTTTTATATCTTTATGTTTGAAGCCTGAAATGTGGCAAAAGGTCGCAAAGTTCAAGGGGGCCGAATACTTTCGCAAGGCACTGTACATTACCTTCACCCCTCAACCAGTATTATACAAGAGCACAGACAAAAGGGACAACAGACACACCAGTCTCTACATTGCAGATAAGCTGAAGGCAGTCATCAATGACCTTGGACCACAGAAGGTATTTGCACTGGTGACAGACAATGCTGCGAACATGAAGGCTGCTTGGTCTAAAGTGGAGGAGTCCTACCCTCACATCACACCCATTGGCTGCGCTGCTCATGCATTTAATAAGCTCCTCAAGGACATCATGGCCCTGAAAACAATGGATGCACTCTACAAGAGAGCCAAGGAAATGGTTAGGTATGTGAAGGGTCATCAAGTTATAGCAGCAATCTACCTCATCAAGCAAAGTGAGAAGAATAAGAGCACCACACTGAAGCTGCCCAGCAACACCCATTGAGGTGGTGTTGTCATCATGTTTGACAGTCTCCTGGAGGGGAAGGAGTCTCTCCAAGAAATGGCCATATCACAGTCTACCAATATAGACAGTGGAGAGAGTGGTAAGCAGCCTGAAACTCCTGAAACCCATAGCAGTAGCCATTGCAAATTTGAGGCTTTTTGAGCCTGACAACGAGCCATCCTCAACAAGGTTGGAAAGTGACAGTGAAGATGAGGCCTCAGAGTCTGATGTTCAAGAGTTGGACATTGAGGAGGTCTGGGGAGAAGACATGGTAGCCTGAGAGGAAGAACCAAAGCTTTTGTTTCTAGACTATCATTTTACAGATGTATAGGTTTTTAGGAGATTTGATGGGTCATTGGGATCATTCAATATTCCCTTTCTTTTGTTGTTCAGTGAAATAATCCCATGTGAAGAGTTAACTCATTTAATTAAAGTTAATTTCGTAACTAAATCGTTTTTTAAATTTATTTTGGAAGGATTTGATAATTTGCAATTATGTCTACTTATGGTTTATGTTTCTGTCTCCATATGATATAGTAAATATATCCAATGCAAAAAACATCTACATTTAAATGGTATTAATGTTAATTTGTGTATATATCTGTTAATTCCCAAATATTCCTGTTAATTCCCACAGAACATTTCCACCTCTGAATATTCCCCATAATGTGCAAACCTACTCACACATACTACACTGACACTCCAACACACATTCACACACAGTACATACACTCACACACCTATAGACACTGACGCCACACACATACACACTTAAGCATAGACACACTTTCACACTCTCCACATATGCTGCTGCAACTCTGTTCATTATATATCCTGATTGCCTAGTCACTTTTACACCTAGCTACATGTACGTACTGTATTACCTCGTACCCCTGCACACTGACTCTGTACCGGAACTCCTTTTATAAAGCCTCGTTATTGTTATTGTATTGTGTTACTATTTCCTTTTTTATTTAGCAAATATTGTTCTTACTTTTTGAAATCTGCACTGTTGAGAATGGGCTCATAAGTAAGAATATCATGGTAAAGTCTACACCGGTTGAATTCGGCGCATGTGACCAATCATTTTTGATTTGATTCGATGTGAGAAAACTGCACATTTCTACATATACAATTTTAAAGTTCTACCTGATGATATCACCAAAAGTTAAAACATTTTAAAGTTCTACCTGATGATATCACCAAAAGTTAAAACATTTTAAAGTTCTACCTGATGATATCACCAAAAGTTAAAACATTTTAAAAGCAGTGATTTTCAAACACTGTGACCTTTGCAGTGACGTGGTAAGCAAGAAAATACCAAAACTCTCGCTAGAAACTCGTAGCAGGTTTTGAAAATCAGTTTTTAAAAAACTTTTAATCCTACCCCGTGTCACAGATAAGCATTTTTTTTAGGATGTTTCTTTTTATATTTTTAACCAAAGATCAGAGAAACACTGTTTTCACATACTGTATGTAGACATTGGTTTCAAATCAAATCACATTTTATTAGTCACACGCTTCGTAAACAACACATGTAGACTAACAGTGAAGTGCTTAATTATGGGGTCTTCCCAACAAATAATATAAAAGTAAAACATGTAATAATAAAAGTAATAATAAATAAACAATAACTTGGCTTGGCTGGCGAAAATAAATATGAGGTTGAAAGGTGGCAGAATTACCCTTTAAGCCATATACGTTAGAATAGAAAAGCTAACGACTTATGTCATATGTGTTGCCCTGAATCAACACCTACACTAATTGGTAATTACGATTACAGTACTTCAGACTGGTTGATATGCATAAAAAATGTCTTCAAAATAAGATAATACATCAGTGTATTATCATTTATCTAACTACATATTTGGCTGGACAGCAAAAAATACTTTAATTCCATTCATTTTTCAAATTTTCACTGTTTGTGCTGTTACTGCTCTTTGCCTTTGTATGACTTGGATTTTGTATTTACTACACATTTCACACTCTTTTTTCTCAAGAACAAAATATATATTGAATAACGACACTTTCTCACAAGATAAAACATATACTACAAAGCCTGATTTCAGTCTTAACTCCATTTTGATCAAAAGTGTACTTACTGCATTTTGTCTTTGTAGGGCAGCATGGGCCACTGGCAATGTTACCTTTGCATAGTTTTTTTGTGTGTGTCAATTTCGACCAGCCCACAAAACAAAAAATTGGTCCAGCCAATCTGGCATTTGCCAGAATTGCCAGATTGCCAGATTCCCAATACGCCCATGTCCACCTGGGAAGCCTACCTGGAAATAAGTCTCTCACTGTTGCCGCCTGCTACCGACCCCCCTCAGCTCCCAGGTGTGCCGTGGACACCATTTGTGAATTGATCGCCCCCCATCTAGCTTCAGAGTTTATTCTGTTAGGTGACCTAAACTGGGATATGCTTAACACCCCGGCAGTCCTACAATCTAAGCTAGATGCCCTCAATCTCACACAAATCATCAACGAACCCACCAGGTACAACCCTAAATCTGTAAACAAGGGCACCCTCATAGACGTCATCCTGACCAACTGGCCCTCCAAATACACCTCCGCTGTCTTCAACCAGGATCTCAGCAATCACTGCCTCATTGCCTGTATCAGCTACGGATCCGCAGTCAAACGACCACCCCTCATCCCTGTCAAACGCTCCCAAAAACACTTCTGCGAGCAGGCCTTTCTAATCGACCTGGCCCGGGTATCCTGGAAGGATATTGACCTCATCCCGTCAGTTGAGGATGCCTGGTCATTCTTTAAAAGTAACTTCCTCACCATTTTAGATAAGCATGCTCCGTTCAAAAAATGCAGAACTAAGAACAGATGTAGCCCTTGGTTCACTCCAGACCTGACTGCTCTCGACCAGCACAAAAACATCCTGTGGCGGACTGCAATAGCATCGAATAGTCCCCGTAATATGCAACTGTTCAGGGAAGTCAGGAACCAATACAAGCAGTTAGTCAGAAAAGCAAAGGCCAGCTTCTTCAGGCAGAAATTTGCATCCGGTAGCTCTAACTCCAAAAAGTTCTGGGACACTGTAAAGTCCATGGAGAACAAGAGCACCTCCTCCCAGCTGCCCACTGCACTGAGGCTAGGTAACACGGTCACCACCGATAAATCCATGATTATCGAAAACTTCAACAAGCATTTCTCAACGGCTGGCCATGTCTTCCTCCTGGCTACTCCAACCTCGGCCAACAACTCCGCCCCCCTCGCAACTACTCGCCCAGGCCTCTCCAGGTTCTCCTTTACCCAAATCCAGATAGCAGATGTTCTGAAAGAGCTGCAAAACCTGGACCCGTACAAATCAGCTGGGCTTGACAATCTGGACCCTCTATTTCTGAAACTATCTGCCACCATTGTCACAACCCCTATTACCAGCCTGTTCATCCTCTTTCATATTGTCTGAGATCCCCAAGGATTGGAAAGCTGCCGCAGTCATCCCCCTCTTCAAAGGGGGAGACACCCTGGACCCAAACTGTTACAGACCTATATCCATCCTGCCCTGCCTATCTAAGGTCTTCGAAAGCCAAGTCAACAAACAGGTCACTGACCATCTCGAATCCCACCGTACCTTCTCCGCTGTGCAATCTGGTTTCCGAGCCGGTCACGGGTGCACCTCAGCCACGCTCAAGGTACTAAACGATATCATAACCGCCATCGATAAAAGACAGTACTGTGCAGCCGTCTTCATCGACCTTGCCAAGGCTTTCGACTCTGTCAATCTCCATATTCTTATCGGCAGACTCAGTAGCCTCGGTTTTTCTAATGACTGCCTTGCCTGGTTCACCAACTACTTTGCAGACAGAGTTCAGTGTGTCAAATCGGAGGGCATGCTGTCCGGTCCTCTGGTAGTCTCTATGGGGGTGCCACAGGGTTCAATTCTCGGGCCGACTCTTTTCTCTGTATATATCAATGATGCTGCTCTTGCTACGGCGATTCCCTGATCCGCCTCTACGCAGACGACACCATTCTGTATACTTCCGGGCCGTCCTTGGAAACTGTGCTATCTAACCTCCAAACGAGCTTCAATGCCATACAACACTCCTTCCGTGGCCTCCAACTGCTCTTAGACGCTAGTAAAACCAAATGCATGCTTTTCAACCGTTCGCTGCCTGCACTCGCGCGCCCGATATCACCACCCTGGATGGTTCCGACCTAGAATATGTGGATATCTATAAGTACCTAGGTGTCTGGCTAGACTGTAAACTCTCCTTCCAGACTCATATCAAACATCTCCAATCTAAAATCAAATCTAGAGTCGGCTTTCTATTCCGCAACAAAGCCTCCTTCACTCACGCCGCCAAACGTACCCTAGTAAAACTGACTATCCTACCGATCCTCAACTTCGGCGATGTCATCTACAAAATAGCTTCCAATACTCTACTCAGCAAACTGGATGCAGTTTATCACAGTGTCATCTGTTTTGTTACTAAGCACCTTACACCACCCACCACTGCGACCTGTATGCTCTAGTCGGCTGGCCCTCGCTACATATTCGTCGCCAGACCCACTGGCTCCAGGTCATCTACAAGTCCATGCTAAGGTCATCTACAAGTCCACCCGCAGCACGCGCTCCAGCAGGAGTATCTCACTGATCATCCCTAAAGCCAACACCTCATTTGGCCGCTTTTCGTTACAGTTCTCTGCTGCCTGTGACTGGAACGAATTGCAAAAATCACTGAAGTTGGAGACTTTTATCTCCCTCACCAACTTCAAACATCTGCTATCTGAGCAGCTAACCGATCGCTGCAGCTGTACATAGTCTATCGGTAAATAGACCACCCAATTTTACCTACCTCATCCCCATACTGTTTTTATTTATTTACTTTTTTTCTCTTTTGCACACCAATATCTCTACTTGTACATGACCATCTGATCATTTATCACTCCAGTGTTAATCGGCAAAATTGTATTTATTTGCCTTTCTCCTCATGCCTTTTGCACACAATGTATGTGCAACATGACTCTCTTTTTTTCTACTGTGTTATTGACTTGTTAATTGTTTACTCCATGTGTAACTCTGTGTTGTCTGTTCACACTGCTATGCTTTATCTTGGCCAGGTCGCAGTTGCAAATGAGAACTTGTTCTCAACTAGCCTACCTGGTTAAATAAAAGTGAAATAAAATAAATCAAATCAAATCAAATGTATTTATATAGCCCTTCGTACATCAGCTGATATCTCAAAGTGCTGTACAGAAACCCAGCCTAAAACCCCAAACAGCAAGCTATGCAGGTGTAGAAGCACGGTGGCTAGGAGAAACTCCCTAGAAAGGCCAAAACCTAGGAAGAAACCTAGAGAGGAACCAGGCTATGAGGGGTGGCCAGTCCTCTTCTGGCTGTGCCGGGTGGAGATTATAACAGAACATGGCCAAGATGTTCACATGTTCATAAATGCCTAGCATGGTCAAATAATAATAATCACAGGCAGAACAGTTGAAACTGGAGCAGCAGCACGGCCAGGTGGACTGGGGACAGCAAGGAGTCATCATGCCAGGTAGTCCTGAGGCATAGTCCTATTGCTCAGGTCCTCCGAGAGAGAGAAAGAAAGAAAGAAAGAAAGAGAGAATTAGAGAGAGCATACTTAAATTCACACAGGACAAGACAGGAGAAGTACTCCAGATATAACAAACTGACCCTAGCCCCCCGACACATAAACTACTGCAGCATAAATACTGGAGGCTGAGAGAGGATGGATCAGGAGACTGTGTGGCCCCATCCGATGACACCCCCGGACAGGGCCAAACAGGAAGGATATAACCCCACCCACTTTGCCAAAGCACAGTGGGCGCCAACCCAGACAGGATGACCACATCAGTGACTCAACCCACTCAGGTGACGCACCCCTCCTAGGGACGGCATGAAAGAGCACCAGTAAGCCAGTGACTCAGCCCCTGTAATAGGGTTAGAGAATCCCAGTGGAAAGAGGGGAACCGGCCAGGCAGAGACAGCAAGGGTGGTTCGTTGCTCCAGAGCCTTTCCGTTCACCTTCACACTCCTGGGCCAGACTACATTCAATCATATGACCCACTGAAGAGAAAGACTTAAAGTAAAGACTTAAAGGTTGAGACCGAGTTTGCGTCTCTCACATGGGTAGGCAGACCATTCCATAAAAATGGAGCTCTATAGGAGAAAGCCCTGCCTCCAGCTGTTTGCTTAGAAATTCTAGGGACAATTAGGAGGCCTGCGTCTTGTGACCGTAGTGTACGATTAGGTATGTACGGCAGAACCAAATCAGAGCGATAGGTAGGAGCAAGGCCATGTAATGCTTTGTAGGTTAGCAGTAAAACCTTGAAATTAGCCCTTGCCTTGACAGGAAGCCAGTGTAGGGAGGCTAGCACTGGAGTAATATGATCAAATATTTTGGTTCTAGTCCGGATTCTAGCAGCCGTATTTAGTACTAACTGAAGTTTATTTAGTGCTTTATCCAGGTAGCCGGAAAGTAGAGCATTGCAGTAGTGTAATCTAGAAGTAACAAAAGCATGGATTAATTTTTCTGCATCACTTTTGGACGGAAAGTTTCTGATTTTTGCAATGTTACATAGATGGATAAAAGCTGTCCTTGAAACAGTCTTGATATGTTCGTCAAAAGAGAGATCAGGGTCCAGAGTAACGCCGAGGTCCTTCACAGTTTTATTTGAGACGACTGTACAACCATTAAGATTAATTGTCAGATTCAACAGAAGATCTGTTTCTTGGGACCTA
Source organism: Oncorhynchus tshawytscha (assembly GCF_018296145.1). Classification (NCBI taxonomy): domain Eukaryota; kingdom Metazoa; phylum Chordata; class Actinopteri; order Salmoniformes; family Salmonidae; genus Oncorhynchus; species Oncorhynchus tshawytscha. Next base: position 24,190,359 of record NC_056448.1, read on the forward strand.
GAACAAGCATCTCTGTTTTGTCCGAGTTTAAAAGTAGAAAGTTCGCAGCCATCCTTATGTCTGAAACACATGCTTGTAGCGAGGGCAATTTTGGGGCTTCACCATGTTTCATTGAAATGTACAGCTGTGTGTCAGCCACATAGCAGTGAGAGTTAACATTATGCTTTCGAATGACATCTCTAAGAGGTAAAATATATAGTGAAAACAATAGTGGTCCTAAAACGGAACCTTGAGGAACACCGGAATGTACAGTTGATTTGTCAGAGGACAAACCATTCACAGAGACAAACTGATATCTTTCCGACAGATAAGATCTAAACCAGGCCAGAACTTGTCCGTGAAGACCAATTTGGGTTTCCAATCTCTCTACCTCTAATTTTTCTCAATTAACACCTTTTAGACAAGCATATATATATGTATATGTATATGTATGTGTCGAAATGTTAAACATACTAATGTCGTTTAAGTGTATGGTAGTTTAAGAAAATAAATCTCAGAAACCGCTAGGATTTACAGTGGAGCAAATGCAGGCTAGACGACTTTTCGATCTCACCATTTCTCTCTCGAAAGTTATCTCACAATCACACTGTAGCACATTCAACATGCACACATAGAGGGCACTAACTCATAAAATCACAAACTATGTATTAAATATTATCAAATGTGGATACATAATGAATGAATACTGTTACTTCTCTTCAGAATATAGGGAAATTAAACGTTTAATTTACGTATAGTGTTTTTCTATCTTGAAGAGCAATTGGCGAATCTACATATATGAACCGAAAGTGTAATTTACAAACTTTTCCAAAATGGCTGCACATGTCAGAAATAGGTTTTTGTGAGTATGTTTATTGTGACATTTTATGTCTCATTTTAGCCGAGAAAGAAAGACTTTGTACTACAACAAGAATTGAACGATAGTAATGTAACTTATCTAGGGAGCTAGATTTCTTTCACGTGCACATTTGGAATGTATCGGCGCGGCGGGGGCAAGAGGGACCACAATAACAAGCCGGTGAAGAAGGATGAGAGTGACAGCAATAAATATGCCGAGCTTCTCGTGTTCGGCTATGCCTGCAAGCTGTTCCGGGATGACGAGAGGGCTCACTTCCACGAGCAGGGCAAACAGCTCATCCCATGGATGGGGGACAAGAACATCCTGATTGATAGGTCGGTTGAACAAACCTAAAGGAATTGTTATCCTAACCAACTTTCCTAATCCCAGATCTGTCTTTCGAAGGGACTGATCGGATTCTTGCAAACATAACTGACATAAAAGTATTGGCGAACCATTAATCTAGCTTGCTAATGACGTCCTTTTGGCCTCATGAAACCGAAGATGCACTAACTATTAACAGGGTAGCAGAGCATCGTGTCAAGATGCTGTGTCCTCCTCTAAGTTTTCCATATATTTCAACAGTGAACACGCTCTACATGAGACTGACAGTTGGCTATGATGACCTGTAAAAAGTAGTTGTTTATTTGGAAATATACCCACTTGAACCATGAAGGGAGTGACATGTGTTGGGGTTGAGTGACCTTAATCTGCACGGGCCTGCCTCTTGTTTCGAATGTATGTGTGTGTCTCTCTATCACATAACCAGCCCTTATTTCCCCAGCAAGTAGCCTAAGGCTAAGGGGTCCTGCCTGGCCCCCCAATGCCAACCCCAGCGCCCACTCTGGAGAGGTGGAAGAGAGGAGCGAACGCAGGAAAATATCGTCCGTTTGGGTTCTTACGGATAGGTATTTATGTGCTCGGGTTTGTGTGGATGTACCTTTTTTACAGATATAGAAGGAATTATACATATTATATGGGGAAGTTAAACCCTGTAAGGTAAGAGGTGAGTTGTTTTCTTTTGTTTTTGTGTTCATGCAGGGCTGTTTCTCCATAGGGATTGTTGAGAGAGGAATGAAATAGGCTACACTGAGTAAGCTTGCCAGAAAACGGCACTAGATAGGCCTATGTCAGGAGTTGTTCATTTTAGGCTGTCTGTATTGTGACGAGATTGCTCAGTTCCAGTACCATACACTCCCTCATGAAAGACTTGTGACTGAGGTAGCACGTTTTGTTGTTAAAAACTCTTTGTTTTAGGGTCTCATCTGTGTTGGTAAGTAGGTCCATGTGTTGTCTTTCCTCAGTTGCTTCTTCTATTCCTCTAACCCCTCTCTTCACCCTACAGGTATGATGGGCGCGGTCACTTGCATGACCTCTCGGAGTACGACACAGGCTCGTGGAACAGAGACTACCAGCTGTCCGAGGAGGAGGCCAGGATCGAGGCCCTGTGTGATGAGGAGAGGTACCTGGCCATGCACACAGACCTGCTGGAAGAAGAAGCCAGACAAGGTAGACCAATCAGTTGGGGGAATCATACTCTGTTTCTTGTGTCTGAACTGCTGAGCAATGCCTCCACTCATCTGCTGTGGAAGACAGTAAAAGTTTCAAGATTTGTTTTTTCCAAATAAAGCCTGAACTATATAATAAAGCTAGACCTTAACCTTTTAACTCATGGCAATTGGCCTATATGGATAGGGCTATATTGAAATGTTTCTTACTGAGAAAATATGAAATGCATAACCATGGTAGCAATTGAAAGTGAACCGTTTAGAGATAATGTGAAAATTAGTAGCCCAACGGTGAGTACACAACAGTTCATCTGACACAAGACTCAATCCAAACATTACACTGTTGATCTCATGCAAATCTACATTTACTTTACTTTTCGCTGCATTTGTTGATAACGAAATCTGAAAATACTCTGGATACATGCATCCCTGATAATGCTAGAAAATGTGGGCTAGGTGCAACATAAGACAAGAAATAACAAAGGTTTGATGAAGAGGAATAACTGGTTTCTACAACACACCTCTCCAAAGTGTGCACATTTTCTAAGCAATTTCAATGCACTTTTATGACCAGACGGTAGTATTTTTTTAAATCTCTCCTAGCTATCACATTGTGGAACTAGAGCAAGCACACTTGAAGTTTAATTTTGGACACAACCCTGCTTCCCACCATTAAACAATTACTGTTGTTGTTTACGCAATCCAAAAATGGTCCATTATAAATTGCAATCGGGGTCAGCTGGGCATGATTTGAAAGCTTGTTATATTGTCATCATGACTAGCTAAGTTATAAATTACAATCTTAGTGTTAGGCTTTCACAAGGCAATTCAGAGAAACAGATCATAATTTTTGTGCACATAGAAAGGAGTCATGAGTGCATTCAGGTGCATGTGCCCCGGTGAACAGTCTCATTCTGTTCAGAACAGAGCTCTGACGTCATGTGTAGCATGTTACTGTACAGCCACTATGTTCCAAATACGGGCACAAATGTAAAGGGTTAAGGATAATTATGCACATGGATTCATTTGGAAATTACTATATTTGGGCATAATCAGTTTGACTTTTCCACGGAATCCCCTTACTAAAGCTATGTCAAAGTCAGTGAGAGGGTAGATTCTCAGTAGCCTAACTAGTACGGGGATCATTTCGGTGCATGCAGACCCTCATGTATGTAGTCCTGTGAGGAAGGAATGAGCGTTACACCGAGGCCTGTACTCTGGAGCGGGATCGATTTGGAGGTGGAGGGTCCGTCATGGTCTGGGGCGGTGTGTCACAGCATCATCGGACTGAGCTTGTTGTCATTGCTGGCAATCTCAACGCTGTGCGTTACAGAGAAGACATCCTCCTCCCTCATGTGGTACCCTTTCTGTAGGCTCATCCTGACATGACCCTCCAGCATGACAATGTCACCAGCCATACTGCTCATTCTTTGCGTGATTTCCCGCAAGACAGGAATGTCCTTGTTCTGCCATGGCCAGCGAAGAGCCTGAATCTCAATCCCATTGAGCAAGTCTGGGACCTGATAGATTAGAGGGTGAGGAGTAGGGCCATTCCCCCCCCAGAAATGTCCGGCAACTTGCAGGTGCCTTGGTGGAAGAGTGGGGTAACATCTCACAGCAGGAACTGGAAAATCTGGTGCAGTCACTGAGGAGGAGATATGCTGCAGTACTTAATGCAGCTGGTGGCCACACCAGATACTGACTGTTACTTTTGATTTTGACCCTCCATTTGTTCAGGGACACATTATTCCATTTCTGTTAGTCATATGTCTGTGGAACTTGTTCAGTTTATGTCTCAGTTGTTGAATCTTATGTTCACACAAATATTTATACATGTTAAGTTTGAAAATTAACACAGTTGAAAGTGAGAGGATGTTTGTTTTTTTGCTGAGTTTATATGCACTATATTCAGCTTGTCTGATGATTTAAGCACAGTGTTTGATGAAATAATTGAGAAACACAAATGACTAGCGGGAATCCGACCAGCAAGTTATTTGATTGTGCCGGGCACAGTCTTGCTGCGCTGTGTTAAATACTAGCACCCATTGTTTCACGCTCCTCCCTGCTCCAGCAACCACCACAGAACATCAACGTTTTTATCCCGCTGTCTGTGTTGCTGAAGCTGCAACATAAGTACAGCCATTTCTGACTTGGAAGTTCTGTTACTGAAATCCCTAATTTGTTTAGGGAAAAGCATTCCCTTAACCCTTGCTCTCTTTACTTGCATGTAACCTATTCGCACGGGACTAGTATTACTAGAGAATGTTGGTAATGTAATTATTACTCCCGATTGTCCGTTATTCCAGATGACAATTCGGACGGTATTTGTATTTTCCAAACTGCCTCCTGTAATTCTTGTTCAATAAGTTGACAGTTATGACGGAAGCCTGGAGGTTTTTATCTAGGCGTGAAGATGCAGTATTTCAACATGTCCAGGTGATAGGGTCACACTGAACTCGAGCTTGGTTCCCAAGTTTCTAAACCATACCAAACATCTTTGGTATAGTGTCGGCATTAATGTATATTTGAATTGAGGAAGTGTGATCATAGTCATTAGGATATTTTAGCAATCCGCAGTACGTTGTAAATGCCCCCCAGCCTTCAAATGTGAGCTAAACAGTGCAATTGTACTTGCAATGTGTTTTTAAGGCTATGGATGAAAAAGTTAGCTAATCATTTCCAAACGCTAAAGCCAGTTGTATGCTGCTTTGCAATCTATTAACAGCAAGGCTTGCATTGAATAGGCTACATTTTTTTATTAATGCATTTGGCAATATTCAATTCATGAGCACAAAACATATAAACAAAAGCATTCACTGTGAAAGTTGATATGATACATGTAGGCCATTCATCTATAGCTTAGCACTTAGTTCAATTGATCTAATCAGTTATTGTTTTCTTGTGCAAACCGCGGGCATCTCCTGCACCTATGACATTTCTCTCAAAACACAGGGATGTTGATTCTTGGAGTTTGCCAAAAAACAGTAGGTTATTCTAGCTGGAATTGTTGCTCCCCTTCCATGTAAATGTTAATTCGGACGGGACTAAAATGACAGATATTGTGTTTTGTCCTTGTTCACATAATTACATTACCCGACTTCCCCCAGTAAAGCTAAGCCTGTCCAAATAGGGCACAGTAGTGCCTGACCTATAGCATATCATGATCACATCAATAAATTGTTTATTACAAACTCTGAACGCTGTAACACGTGACAGCAAAATGGATGCAGAGGACATGGCAAATAAACACGAAACGGAGGGATGTTTACTGGTTGCTCAGGAGTTAAAGGAAAAGTCTGATGTATGGAATAAATGTGAGTAGTTGTGTAAAACACTGGATATCAAGAAAAAGAAAGTAAGGAGCAAGCGCTGCGTGCACATTATATATATATATCATTATATATCAAACCGGCGCTGTATTGATTACAATAAATATATTTTTCTGACTGTTTAGAACAATGTAAACAACACAAAATACCAGAGAGTCTGTTGTAACCTTTTTTTTGTTAAGCTTTTATTACAGCAAAGACTAAACAGTCACATTCATTCATGAATGCAATTTTAGAAATGGAAAGGTTTAAGCTTATTATTCACGACTCGCTCATTTTGTTTTAAAACAAATTCTTGATTGCATGTCAAATCATGAATGACTCGTATGCTGTGTGATGACATGAATTTCTGAATGGTTGATACAGTAGCCTATATAAGTATTGAAATAAAGGCTTAAGTAAGTTACTGTATTAAGACTAAACAGGCCTACAGATCAATGGGGGTTACATAAGGCTGCTATAATAAACCTACCAATGATAATTACATTACTTATGATCATAATAGTAATAGAAATAATAAGGAGCTCAAGAAAAAGCAGCGTTGTTATTATAAATATAATTTCCCTGAACATTTTTGGAGGCGTGTAGCCAACAGTAAATAAATTATAAAAATTCCAGAGAGGCTGTTTCAACAACAAAAAAAGTCGAAAGCCTTTATTAAAGCAGAGGTTAAAAACAGCCGAATGTGTGAAATGATTTGCTTCACATGTTGTTGCATGAGGCTTGGTGCTCACAGAATCAGTAGGCTATTAATCAAATGGGTAACAATTGCAAAATCTGTCTTATTTCTGTAGATATATTGAGGATTTATAAAGCAAACATTTTAAGAGTTAGGCTATTGATTACAGACCTTAATTTGGGGTTTCCTTTCTCCTCACTTTTCTTAGATATTAAGGCAAAGCCTGTTTTCTCAACTCCTCATTCTGCTGCTGCCTTTGGTCTCAACACCAATATGCTGGTTAACTTCGCTATTATGTACAAAGCAACATGGTCTGGGAAGAGGCAGAAATTCAACAGCGCACTGTGTTTCTGAACCGCGGACAGCGACCTCTATCCAATGCGGGAGAAAGCACATTTGTTAAAAAAATTATATTATTTGTGTTAGTGGTGCACCATTGTTTTTATGTAGTATAACCATTTACAATTTCTGTAGCACATGTCTTAGGAGCACATGTCTCCACAATGGATCAATGTATATATATCATGGTGTACAGAGACCTGTCTGATTCGCGCCTGTGAGTGGACTGATCCATTGTGGAGATATACATACACACATACATACATACATACATACATACATATAATTTTTTTTGTTACTGGTCGACTAAATGGGGTTTGACCTACCGTAGTGTAACTTTTTTCAGGAATTTTTAACTACCGTTGCCTGATTTTCATGCGAAAGTACCTCTCCTGTCCAAAGATTTCTATTTTATTGGCTTAAAGTCTTGTGTTGAAATTCACATTTTTAAAAGACTATCCTAAGGTTATTTTAGCAAAGCTGCACACTTCATAGCAAATATTCTGTCACTTATAATGAAATAGCTCTGACCATTACATAAAGAATCACCTTTGCCAAATTAAATCTAGCCTATTTAAATTAAATAGTTTTGAAGGGTTTAAGTGAAATATGGTGTTTAATTCCCAAACTGACTGAGTCCTCATGTAATTTGTGTTACTTTTGTCCCCTCACGCTTGTCAAATCAAATCAAATTTTATTTGTCACATACACATGGTTAGCAGATGTTAATGCGAGTGTAGCGAAATGCTTGTGCTTCTAGTTCCGACAATGCAGTAATAACGAACAAGTAATCTAACTAACAATTCCAAAAAACTACTGTCTTATACACAGTGTAAGGGGATAAAGAATATGTACATAAGGATATATGAATGAGTGATGGTACAGAGCAGCATAGGCAAGATACAGTAGATGATATCGAGTACAGTATATACATATGAGATGAGTATGTAAACCAAGTGGCATAGTTAAAGTGGCTAGTGATACATGTATTACATAAGGATGCAGTCGATGATATAGAGTACAGTATCTACGTATGCATATGAGATGAATAATGTAGGGTAAGTAACATTATATAAGGTAGCATTGTTTAAAGTGGCTAGTGATATATTTACATCATTTCCCATCAATTCCCATTATTAAAGTGGCTGGAGTAGAGTCAGTGTCATTGACAGTGTGTTGGCAGTAGCCACTCAATGTTAGTGGTGGCTGTTTAACAGTCTGATGGCCTTGAGATAGAAGCTGTTTTTCAGTCTCTCGGTCCCAGCTTTGATGCACCTGTACTGACCTCGCCTTCTGGATGACATCGGGGTGAACAGGCAGTGGCTCGGGTGGTTGATGTCCTTGATGATCTTTATGGCCTTCCTGTAGCATCGGGTGGTGTAGGTGTCCTGGAGGGCAGGTAGTTTGCCCCCGGTGATGCGTTGTGCAGACCTCACTACCCTCTGGAGAGCCTTACGGTTGAGGGCGGTGCAGTTGCCATACCAGGCGGTGATACAGCCCGCCAGGATGCTCTCGATTGTGCATCTGTAGAAGTTTGTGAGTGCTTTTGGTGACAAGCCAAATTTCTTCAGCCTCCTGAGGTTGAAGAGGCGCTGCTGCGCCTTCCTCACGATGCTGTCTGTGTGAGTGGACCAATTCAGTTTGTCTGTGATGTGTATGCCGAGGAACTTAAAACTTGCTACCCTCTCCACTACTGTTCCATCGATGTGGATGGGGGTGTTCCCTCTGCTGTTTCCTGAAGTCCACAATCATCTCCTTAGTTTTGTTGACGTTGAGGGTGAGGTTATTTTCCTGACACCACACTCCGAGGGCCCTCACCTCCTCCCTGTAGGCCGTCTCATCGTTGTTGGTAATCAAGCCTACCACTGTTGTGTCGTCCGCAAACTTGATGATTGAGTTGGAGGCGTGCGTGGCCACGCAGTCGTGGGTGAACAGGGAGTACAGGAGAGGGCTCAGAACGCACCCTTGTGGGGCCCCAGTGTTGAGGATCAGCGGGGAGGAGATGTTGTTGCCTACCCTCACCACCTGGGGGCGGCCCGTCAGGAAGTCCAGTACCCAGTTGCACAGGGCGGGGTCGAGACCCAGGGTCTCGAGCTTGATGACGAGCTTGGAGGGTACTATGGTGTTGAATGCCGAGCTGTAGTCGATGAACAGCATTCTCACATAGGTATTCCTCTTGTCCAGATGGGTTAGGGCAGTGTGCAGTGTGGTTGAGATTGCATCGTCTGTGGACCTATTTGGGCGGTAAGCAAATTGGAGTGGGTCTAGGGTGTCAGGTAGGGTGGAGGTGATATGGTCCTTGACTAGTCTCTCAAAGCACTTCATGATGACGGATGTGAGTGCTACGGGGCGGTAGTCGTTTAGCTCAGTTACCTTAGCTTTCTTGGGAACAGGAACAATGGTGGCCCTCTTGAAGCATGTGGGAAGAGCAGACTGGTATAGGGATTGATTGAATATGTCCGTAAACTCACCGGCCAGCTGGTCTGCGCATGCTCTGAGGGCGCGGCTGGGGATGCCGTCTGGGCCTGCAGCCTTGCGAGGGTTAACACGTTTAAATGTCTTACTCACTTCGGCTGCAGTGAAGGAGAGACCGCATGTTTTCGTTGCAGGCCGTGTCAGTGGCACTGTATTGTCCTCAAAGCGGGCAAAAAGTTATTTAGTCTGCCTGGGAGCAAGACATCCTGGTCCGTGACTGGGCTGGGTTTCTTCCTGTAGTCCGTGATTGACTGTAGACCCTGCCACATGCCTCTTGTGTCTGAGCCGTTGAATTGAGATTCTACTTTGTCTCTGTACTGGCGCTTAGCTTGTTTGATAGCCTTGCGGAGGGAATAGCTGCACTGTTTGTATTCAGTCATGTTACCAGACACCTTGCCCTGATTAAAAGCAGTGGTTCGCGCCTTCAGTTTCACACGAATGCTGCCATCAATCCAAGGTTTCTGGTTAGGGAATGTTTTAATCGTTGCTATGGGAACGACATCTTCAACGTACGTTCTAATGAACTCGCACACCGAATCAGCGTATTCGTCAATGTTGTTGTCTGACGCAATACGAAACATCTCCCAGTCCACGTGATGGAAGCAGTCTTGGAGTGTGGAGTCAGCTTGGTCGGACCAGCGTTGGACAGACCTCAGCATGGGAGCTTCTTTTTTAGTTTCTGTCTGTAGGCAGGGATCAACAAAATGGAGTCGTGGTCAGCTTTTCCGAAAGGGGGCGGGGCAGGGCCTTATATGCGTCGCGGAAGTTAGAGTAACAATGATCCAGGGTCTTTCCACCCCTGGTTGCGCAATCGATATGCTGATAAAATTTAGGGAGTCTTGTTTTCAGATTAGCCTTGTTAAAATCCCCAGCTACAATGAATGCAGCCTCCGGATAAATCGTTTCCAGTTTGCAGAGAGTTAAATAAAGTTCGTTCAGAGCCATCGATGTGTCTGCTTGGGGGGGGATATATACGGCTGTGATTGTGCGCCCTTGAGTAGTGGGGCTTTAGCAATTATCCACGTGGGGACACGAGAAGCATAAAAATATTTTTCTTGTTAGATGGGAGTTTGTCTTTGATTCCTCAGTCCTTTATTATGAGATCAATTGCAATAGAAAAGTGTGGTGTTATAAGGTCAGCTTGGCTTCGATCTGCTTTTGTTTTTGTCAGCTCACAGCGCTCTTTATATCCTTAACTATGCAGGATGGATGGAATGATGATTTTGAATTAATCCAATGTTTTTGTCTCATGCTTGAGGCACTCCCAACAGTAGCCTATTATGGCTGTATTTTTCAATAAATCTACCGTTCCATTCCCCTCACTCTTTTATGATGTATGTTTTTCTTACACAGAGGAAGAATACAAGCGTCTGAGTGAAGCTCTGGCAGATGAAGGCACCTATAACGCAGTGGGCTTCCGCTACAGCGCAGACTACTACGACCCTTCCCAACCCACTGAGGAAGAGGAGGCCAACAGGGAGACGGGTGAGCACACACACGCATAAATGCACACACATTTAAATGATGTATTTGATTCCACAAATGACATACATCACAAAAAATTCAAGTAAACTCACACATATATTTACAATACCACTTGTTACCCCTTGAAACCACTGAGAATCTTTCTTTGACCTGCCGTTAGGGGAGAGAGAGGAGAAAGAGAGAGACATACATCTCACACTAGACACATGAATATACTGGTGGAGAGGCTCACATATCACCTTTAATGAAAACCCTGTGATTAATTCTTTAGCATGGCAGGCTCCCCGGAGTCACATAAACCACTATTTGAAGCCCTGGAGCTAAACAAAATAAAGCTTTATCAAGTTTCGGCACTGAATGTGAAGTCTTACTGGCTAGCTGCTCTACAGACTTTTTACCATCTGTGAGGTCCCGTGCTGGGCTCCAGCCTCTTCACTAGGCCCAGTGAACAGCCCATCTGCCAACTTCAGTCTGTAGAGTCCGAACAGTTTGGGCTGCACACTAATATTACCCCTCTGTGGAAAGGTGAGACTCTCACGAATATGTCGGGTTGTTTTGCACAAGACACGTCTGAAGGTCCCTCGGTACCAGTTGAAAAAATGAATGGAAGTATATTTCCTGATATAAGAAATATCTTTCAGATATAGGACAAATACTTAAGAACAAACTTCCTTTAGATTTTTTTTGGGGGGGACTGTTTGCCCTTCCATGTACTAAATCTGTTATTCAATACGTATGCATGGGCTAATAGCAGTAAGGCTAAATTATATATTTAAAATTCTAAATCCAATAGCTAAATAATCCTTGGTTATGACCTTCTTAAAACAATGTAATATAGTTTAGTAGAAACCCCCTGGCTAGGTCTTAGTCTGTAGAGGGTTAAGTGGCTGTCAGGGCGCTGTGCTCTGCGTCAGTCCTACTTGAATGCCCCTCCAACTGGTAATAACTAGTGGGAAAATTGTCTATCAATCCTGAGCTTCCACTTCTCCCACATGCTGACCTCTGACGTCACCTACTAAGGAAATTACCTCAATAACAACATTTTTGGCTAAACATTATTATTATTTTAATATAAGCAATCTATTCATGTTTTTTTGAACACTATAATTTGTTTGCGAGCATGATAGCTGTACTTTTAGTTTGCGGTTGATGCAGCTTGTTTGCCATGACCCAATCAGCGTTTCTCAACTATTCTGAAAAAAAATATCAACGCAGCGTGTGAAGTGTTGGTCCCATGTTTCATGAGCTAAAAATAGAAGATCCCATACATTTTCCGTACTCACAATAGCTTATTTCTCTCAAATTGTGTACACAAATTTGTTTACATCCCTGTTAGTGAGCATTTCTCCTTTGCCAAGATAATCCATCCATCTGACAGGTGTGGCATATCAAGAAGCTGATTAAACAGCATGATCATTACACAGGTGCATCTTGTGCTGGGGACAAAAAAAGGCCACTCTAAAATGTACAGTTTTGTCACACAGCACAGTGCCACAGATCTCTCAAGTTTTGAGGGAGAGTGCAATTGGCATGCTGACTGCAGTAATGTCAACCAGAGCTGATGCCAGAGAATTTAATGTTTATATGTCTACCATAAGCTGTTTTAGAATTTGGCAGTACATCCAACTGGCCTCACAACCGCAGACCACACTTGTAACTATGCCATCTCAGGACCTCCACATCAAACTTTTTTTTTCTTTTTCTGATTGCAGTTCGGCGTCGTAACCAACTTCAGTGGAAAAATGTACACCTTTGATGGCCACTGGCACGCTGGAGAAGTGTGCTTTTCACGGATTAATCCCGGGTTTCAACTGTACCGGGAAGATGGCAGACAATGTGTATGGCGTTGTGTGGGCGAGCGGTTTGCTGATGTCAACGTTGTGAACAGAGTGTACCATGGTGGTGGTGGGTTTATGGTGTGGGCAGGCAGGCATAAGTTACAGACAACGTTGATGGCAATTTGAATGCACAGAGATACCATGATGAGATCCTGAGGCCCATTTTCCTGACATTCATCCGCCGCCATCACCTCATTTTTCAGCATGATAATGCACGGCCCATGTCGCAAGGATCTGTACACAATTCTGAAAATATCGCAGTTCTTTCATGACCTGCGTACTCACCAGACATGTCACCCATTGAGCATGTTTGGGATGCTCTGGATCAATGTGTACGACAGTGTCTTGTAGGTTTGGGCGGGTTACCATATACCGGGATATTTTGAAATAGCCGCAGGATGGTTTTTCAATAGTGTTGAAACTATTTCTTATGTTTTTTAGACATTTTATTTATTTTTGGCAACTTTTTAAATACCTGCAGTCAACTTGTGCAATACATTAGGAGATAAAGAAAATCCCATTCTTGATTTCACCTGTCACATTTTTCGTTGAAGCTTACCTGTAGTCCCCAGTCACGTGGTGTTTACAAGCACACAACAACTAGAGAACGAAGCCTTGTGAGTCACTCACTGTTGTGCAGCATGCGGCAGGTGTTCTAGTTACGTTATGAAATTCATAAGTCCAGTTCTGCCAGCAAGATGTCTTATAACTAATAAATTAACTGTTTAAAATGTGCAAATGCTCAGCAATTGTGCATTTGGTTTGCTAATTTTGTAGCTAGTTTGCTATCTAGTTGTTAGCTTCTTCCAAAATCAAGCTTCACTTGGTAAAAGCAGAGAATCCCCTCCTGGATCAAGAGCCTTGATGTCTAATATTTGGTTTGTGATTGCAGCAAACTGTGAGTAGTATTTCTGAGTTACTTATGTGTCTTTGACCTGGGGTTTCTGTCCTACAAGTAGTTTAGGTCAAAGATTGTATAAAATGTTTGCAATGCGCTCGTTAGCATTTAGTTAGCATTCTCTATGGGATTGTACATGTATTGTTAGTATTACTAACCTTCGGATTACAGAGGCCCAGTGGGGTTTGAAAATAGCCCCCCTTCTGTTCAGTGCCGGTATTACAGAATATCCTTTTATGGCACAAGGTCAGTATGAAGGTAGGACAACCTGGATACCGCCCAAGCCTAGCATGTTCCAGTTCCCGACAATATCCAGCAACTTTGCACAGCCATTGAAGAGGAGTGGGACGACATTCCACAGGCCACAATCAACAGCCTGATCATCTATGCGAAGGAGATGTTGTGCAGCCTGAGGCAAATGGTGGTCACACCAGATACTGACTGGTTTTCTGATCCGCACACCTACTTTTTTTTTTTTTTTAAAGGTATCTGGGCTCCTGAGTGGCGCAGCGGTCTAAGGCACTGCATCTCAGTGCTAGAGGCTTCACTACAGACCCTGGTTTGATTCCAGGCCGTATCACAACCGGGCGTGATTGGGAGTCCCATAGGGCAGCGCACAATTGGCCCAGCGCCGTCCGGGTTAGGGTTTGGCCGGGTTAGGCCATCATTGTAAATAAGAATTTGTTCTTAACTTTCTTGCCTGGTTAAATAAACAAATAAATACAAAATATCTGTATTCCTAGGCATGTGAAATAGATTAGAGCCTAATGAATTTATTTCAATTGACTGATTTCGTTATATGAACTTTTAACTCAGTAAAATCTTAGAAATTGTTGCATGTTGTGTTTATATTTTTGTTCTATGTAATTTAACGTTTTATACCCCTGAATGTGCGCACGGTCTCTCTCGGGCACGCTCTGATCACGAAGTTACCTCGTGCAAGTGAGCAGCCTTCTAGCAAGCAAGCTAGCTAGCAAAATGGCTAATGGCTAATTTTGAAGTGGTTTAAACGTACAAATAACATTCTGACATGAACAAATGTATTCGAAATCATACCTGAAAGGGAGAAATATACAAATAAATCACACGGCAATGTAGCTTTGGCTTCAAGTCACTTGTAATGAGTGAGCTGGGAAGCCCTGTAGGATTTTTAAAAATAAATTATTTTAACTAGGCAACTCAGTTAAGAACAAATTCTTATGTACAATGACGGCCTACCGGGGAACAGTGGGTTAACTGCCTTGTTCAGGGGCAGAACGACATATTTTTACCTTGTCAACTCGGGGATTCGATCCAGCAACCTTTCGGTTACTGGCCCAACGATCTAACCACTTGGCTGGCTACCTGCCGCCCCAATTTCTGGCTATAACTAATCAAACTCAGATCGGACATCAATAAAGCACCCAGATTGTATAATAAACATTTAGATACATTAATATCATATTACTTACTGGTATACATTGTGATTCTGTTTTTTTTGTTATTAATGCACTTTTCATTTTATGCATCCAACTCGTATTTACGACTTCAAAGCTGAAATTACCACCTTCCCCATTGCTTATGAACACAGCATTATACAACCCCTCCCACCCGTTCCCCTCTAGCCAATGCCAAAGTGCCCCTCCCTCAGCAGATGGTACAGTACTACTGCTGTGTGTCTGAGTGCTGTCATCAGTACTATCACCTGGCACTGCCTGGGATTACTTGGCAGTACAAAACTCCTCTACTTGTGTGTGTGTGTGGGTGGGTGCGTGCGCTCGTCTCTGTTGTGGTATCGGCGGCCGGGGCACACCTCGGGCGATCAGCGGTGCGCCTGATTAAATCGGCACAAGACAAATCTATGCTGTGCTCCTTGGCTGCAATGTTTGGCATTAATGTGCTTAACCTCTACATCCATCTGCAGCCTCCCCACATTGAACTAAAGCATACAATTTTAATCAAATTTCAAGCTGACCTATCCGTGTGTTATGTCACACTGGGGGGGAGGGGGTTAGATGTTGTAAATAATTGTGACAGGGACCACCACCTCCCAGAAAGTTAAGAGTAAGTAAAGCTGAAACTGAGTGCTTCGGGCAACGTGGCCGAATGAGAGTAGGTAGAGGAGGTAGAGGAGGAAACGTTGAGTGCTTGTAATGTGTCACAGTGACTGTAGGTTGAATCCTAATCTCTCTTCTTCTCTCTCCCTGACCTTGTGGGTTGTTCCTCGTCAGAAGAAACAGAGCCGCAGGAGAGCGAGGAACCCTTTGTGGCACCCCCGGGCCTGGCGATCCCCCCTGATGTGGAGCTGGTGAGTACCCTGCACTACTTCATGCTTTTAATTAACATGATGGACCACAGGGTTGCAGAATGGGGTTTTAACCAATAAGTCTAAGCCGGGGGCTGTTCTACTAAGCTATATGGATTTGTGTTTAAAGGTCATATCAAGGATCATTTAGCTATTTTATTTTGAAGTTTAAGACTCATTGAAGTATTAAAATATATATATATTTGAATATTTTTTATTTGGCCTTACTGCTATTAGCCCATACAAACGCATTGAATAAGAGATTCACTACATGGAACAACAGAACGTCCCCCCCAAAAATCTAAAGGAAGTTTGTTCTGAAGTGTCTGTCCTATATCTGAGAGATATAAGAAAGACCAGGAAACATATAAGTTACACATTTTTAGGGAGCTTTCAATTGTCAATTGAATGTTCATTCCTCTACCATAACCTGTCGTTTTAGAGAATTTGTCAGTACGTCCAACCGGCCTCACAACCGCAAACCACGTGTATGGCGTTGTGTGAGCGAGTGGTTTGCTGATGTCAATATTGTGAACAGAGTGCCCCATGGTGGAGTTGTGGTATGGGCAGGCATAAGCTACAGACAATGAACACAGTTGCATTTTATCGATGGTAATTTGAATGCATAGAAATCCCGTGACGAGATCCAGAGGCCTATATTTTTAAGGTATCTGTGACCAACAGATGCATATCTGTATTCCCAGTCATGTGAAATCCATAGATTAGGGCCTACTGAATTTATTTCTATTGATGGATTTCCTTATAGGAATTGTAACTCAGTAAAATCTTTGAAATTGTTTCATGTTGCGTTATATTTTTGTTCAGTATACATTTGAACAATGGTGGATCCGGGATCCAACGGTTTACATAACACTCCCTATTATGGAGCCATGGAGAGGGAAAAGGAAGGGCATGGAGCAGCAAACAGCAGAACTTGCTTGCGAGTGTTGTGCGTGTGATAGACAGTGACTGGTGCAGTATTGATGTAGCGATGCTGATCAGACTGCAGACAGACCAATAGACAGACACAGACAAGTGGTGAGTCGAACGATAAGGCGTCTTATCTGGGGGATGGTATTGAGGTCATCACTCACATCCTGCAGCCTGGGAGGAGACTGAGAAGAGGAGTCTGCTGTGCTGCTTTAGTTTGTGTCAGTATCATCCCAGTCCACTAGGACAGACTTTCCACTCCACTGTTGCTGCTTCTCCCATTGACTGCCGGTTGCTTTTCATCTGCAGGGTCCTTCCAACTCAAGAAGGGGAGGCTTTCATCTCAGCATGGCCTCGATTCTCTCTCTCTCTCTCTCACACACACACACACCCAACAGACTTCAGACTGACACAAACACACACACAAACTTACATACACCCTGGGACATGCACACACACATAGTAATTCAATATAGATGCTGCTGACAGAGAGATCTTCCTCACTCTGGCTGTCAGTGTCCTCTGTGATGTCCAGACACACATGCACATCCTTTCCACGTGTCCTTGTAATCAGATTTCGATTGGGTACCCTGCAAAGCCCTTCCAATTGCACCGTCTCGAAACGGCCAATTAGTCAAAGCTGCCGCTATTCTCAGAATATCTGATTTGAACTATTAATTTGGGGATATGGCTGTTTCCCCCGTTATCACAGGCAGTCGCCGGTCTGACAGCCTGAGGGGTGGGGAGAAGGAATCGTCTCTCTCTCTGCTCTTCCTTTCTGTGTTTCATGATTCCATAAGAAGTTCCTCGTTAAAATTCCAAATTGCAAGGTTATTTGCCGCTACAGAGTTTATGCTCTCGCAAAACACGTAAGTGTGTGTGTAGTGGAATGTTACTACCGAGTTCAGGCCGAAGCGTCTTCTCTCCAAAGGTTTTCATTTGATGAGAAATGTGTGTTTTTGCGATTTTTTTTCTTAGGGTAACTAACGAGAATGATTCATCATTGAAAGTACACAGTCACAGTGATATTGAGTAATCGAGCCCCAATGATTTCCAACTTGTATGTATTTAGTAAATGATTGTTAGTGAAGAAGCTATTAAACCTCTTCTACAGTCTTTAGGAAATAGAATTTGGTTGATCCCCCACAAAGAATTAACTGCCACACTTAAAAACCTGTTTCATGTCATGTTGTAGCGTATTTAGCTTTTTCATCTTTGCTTCTGAAGTGATTACTCTTGTGCCTCAGTTATTAAATACAGTTACATTAACTTGCCTTAAAGGAGAGTCTGGGGCCGTATGTATCAAGCATCTCAGACAAGGTGTGCTGATTTAGGATCCCCTTTGCCTGTTAGATCACAATGAATAATGTTACATGGAGAGGGGGGCCTTGATCCTACAGTTGTGGCCAAATCTTTTGAGAATGACACAAATAATAATTTCCACAAAGTTGCTTCTTCAGTGTCTACATATTTTTGTCAGATGTTACTATGGAATACTGAAGGTTAATTACAAGCATTTCATAAGTGTCAAAGGCTTTTATTGACAATTGCATGAAGTCAATATTTGCAGTGTTGACCCTTCTTTTTCAAGACCTCTGCAATCCGCCCTGGCATGCTGTCAATTAACTTCTGGGCCACATCCTTCTTGCATAATCAATGCTTGGAGTTTGTCAGAATTTGTGGGGTTTTGTTTGTCCACCTACCTCTTGAGGATTGACCACAAGTTCTCAATGGGATTAAGGTCTGGGGATTCTCCTGGCCATGGACCCAAAATATCAATGTTTTGTTCCCTGAGCCACTTAGTTATCACTTTTTCCTCATGGCAAGGTGCTCCATTATGCTGGAAAAGGCATTGTTTGTCACCAAACTGTTCCTGGATGGTTGGGAGAAGTTGCTATTGGAGGATGTGTTGGTACCATTCTTTATTCATGGCTGTGTTCTTGGGCAATTTTGTGACTGAGCCCACTCCCTTGGCTGAGAAGCAACCCCACACATGTATGGTATCATGATGCTTTACTGTTGGCATGACACAAGACTGATGGTAGCGCTCACCTTGTCTTCTCCGGACAAGCTTTTTTCCAGATGCCCCAAATAATTGGAAAAGGGATTCATCAGAGAAGATGACTTTACCCTCAGCAGTCCAATCCCTGTACCTTTTGCAAAATATCAGTCTGTCCCTGATGTTTTTCCTGGAGAGAAGTGGCTTCTTTGCTGCCCTTCTTAACACCAGGCCATCCTCTAAAAGTCTTCGCCTCACTCTGCGTGCAGATGCACTCACACCTGCCTGCTGCCATTCCTGAGCAAGCTCTGTACTGGTGGTGCCCCGATCCCACAACTGATTCAACTTGAGGAGACGGTCCTGGCGCTTGCTGGACTGACTTGGGCGACCTGAAGCATTCATAACAATTTAACCGCTCTCCTTAAAGTTCTTGATGATCCGATAAATTGTTGATTTAGGTGCAATCTTACTGGCAGCAATATCCTTGCCTCTGAAGCCCTTTTTGTGCAAACCAATAATGACGGC
Source organism: Oncorhynchus tshawytscha (assembly GCF_018296145.1). NCBI lineage: Eukaryota > Metazoa > Chordata > Actinopteri > Salmoniformes > Salmonidae > Oncorhynchus > Oncorhynchus tshawytscha. The sequence goes on from NC_056448.1 coordinate 24,209,486, forward strand.
ACGTGTTTCCTTGCAGGTAACCATGATTGACAGAGGAAGAACAATGATTCCAAGCACCACCCTCCCTTTGAAGCTTCCAGTCTGTTATTCGAACTCAATCAGCATGACAGAGTGATCTCCAGCCTTGTCCTTGTCAACACTCACACCTGTGTTAACGAGAGAATCCCTGACATGATGTCAGCTGGTCCTTTTGTGGCAGGGCTGAAATGCAGTGGAAATATTTGGGGGATTCAGTTCATTTGTATGGCAAAGGGGGATTTTGCAATTAATTGCAATTCATCTGATCACTCTTCATAACATTCTGGAGTATATGCAAATTGCCATCATACAAACTGAGGCAGCGGACTTTGAAAATGAATATTTGTGTCATTCTCAAAACATTTGGCCACGACTGTAGATCCGCATTCCTACTCTTGCTTGATACATACATCACCAGGTTGTCACCTATCCTTAACCCCACATTTCGTTTGACTTAGTGTGTGTCCTCTTCCCCTTTCCAGCCAGCGACCACCAAAACCCATGCCATCATTGAGAGGACCGCCAACTTTGTGTGCCTGCAGGGGGCCCAGTTTGAGATTGTTTTGAAAGCCAAGCAGTCTGGCAACTCCCAGTTTGACTTCCTGAACTTCGAACACTACCTGAACCCCTACTACAAACACATCCTGAAGGCCATGAAGGAGGGCCGCTATACCTCTGCCTCTGACAAGCAGGACTTACAGGGTGAGTCACAGAGATGAACAAAAAGGGTTTATATAGAATGAGTTGTACATCATGGGATACATAGTATATGTTACTATCTAATACATGCTTCATGTGGAAATCTTAGAGAACAGTGGCACAGAATACATTTTAAACTGATACTTCGGGATCTTGGCAATGAAGCCCTTTATCTATTGCACGCGGAAACATAAAAATGGTATTCACAAGTTCATCTGACTGGGGAAGTACATAAAGGGCTCCATTACCAAAATCCTGAAGTGTCCCTTTAACAACAGAATACATTAATATAATTCAGAATACATGGACTACTTATTTCTGTAGTATGCAACTATAGTATTGTTAGTTTCTAAATATCAGAGTACGAACTCGACGGACACTATAAAAACTTCAACCAAAGGATCTAACAGTTGAACAGACAAAGACATGGTTTCACCAGTGGTAGTATATATTTTGCAGGTAGGCTAGTGGTTAGAGCATTGTGCCAGTAACTGAAAGGTTGCTAGATCGAATCCCTGAGCTGACAAGTTAAAAATCTGTTGTTCTGCCCCTGAACAAGGCAGTTAACCCACTGTTACTAGGCTGTCATTGTAAATCAGAATTGGTTCTTAACTATCTTGCCTAGTTAAATAAAGGTTAAATAAAAAATATATATACCCCAATTTGGGTTGGAATCTCCTCCTTCTCTCTAAAGATTACATCTCTGTTGCTAGGCAGGAAATTAAGGGATGCGGGCAATAAACTGTTCCTTCTCCCTTAACAAATCAAATCAAATCAAATTTTATTTGTCACATACACATGGTTAGCAGACGTTAATGCGAGTGTAGCGAAACCCTTGTGCTTCTAGTTCCGACAATGCAGTAATAACCAACAAGTAATCTAACTAACAATTTCAAAACTACTGTCTTATACACAGTGTAAGGGGATAAAGAATATGTACATAAAGATATATGAATGAGTGATGGTACAGAGCAGCATAGGCAAGATACAGTAGATGGTATCGAGTACAGTATATACATATGAGATGAGTATGTAAACAAAGTGGCATAGTTAAAGTGGCTAGTGATACATGTATTACATAAGGATGCAGTAGATGATATAGAGTACAGTATATGCGTATGCATATGAGATGAATAATGTAGGGTACGTAACATTATATTAGGTAGCATTGTTTAAAGTGGCTAGTGATATATTTTACATTTCCCATCAATTCCCATTCTTAAAGTGGCTGGAGTTGTGTCAGTGTGTTGGCAGCAGCCACTCAATGTTAGTGGTGGCTGTTTAACAGTCTGATGGCCTTGAGATAGAAGCTGTTTTTCAGTCTCTCGGTCCCAGCTTTGATGCACCTGTACTGACCTCGCCTTCTGGATGATAGCGGGGTGAACAGGCAGTGGCTCGGGTGGTTGTTGTCCTTGATGATCTTTATGGCCTTCCTGTAACATCGGGTGGTGTAGGTGTCCTGGAGGGCAGGTAGTTTGACCCCGGTGATGCGTTGTGCAGACCTCACTACCCTCTGGAGAGCCTTATGGTTGTGGGCGGAGCAGTTGCCGTACCAGGCGGTGATGCAGCCCGCCAGGATGCTCTCGATTGTGCATCTGTAGAAGGTTGTGAGTGCTTTTGGTGCCAAGCCGAATTTCTTCAGCCTCCTGAGGTTGAAGAGGCGCTGCTGCGCCTTCTTCACGATGCTGTCTGTGTGAGTGGACCAATTCAGTTTGTCTGTGATGTGTATGCCGAGGAACTTAAAACTTGCTACCCTCTCCACTACTGTTCCATCGATGTGGATAGGGGGGTGTTCCCTCTGCTGTTTCCTGAAGTCCACAATCATCTCCTTAGTTTTGTTGACGTTGAGTGTGAGGTTATTTTCCTGACACCACACTCCGAGGGCCCTCACCTCCTCCCTGTAGGCCGTCTCGTCGTTGTTGGTAATCAAGCCTACCACTGTTGTGTCGTCCGCAAACTTGATGATTGAGTTGGAGGCGTGCGTGGCCACGCAGTCGTGGGTGAACAGGGATTACAGGAGAGGGCTCAGAACGCACCCTTGTGGGGCCCCAGTGTTGAGGATCAGCGGGGTGGAGATGTTGTTGCCTACCCTCACCACCTGGGGGCGGCCCGTCAGGAAGTCCAGTACCCAGTTGCACAGGGCGGGGTCGAGACCCAGGGTCTCGAGCTTGATAACGAGCTTGGAGGGTACTATGGTGTTGAATGCCGAGCTGTAGTCGATGAACAGCATTCTCACATAGGTATTCCTCTTGTCCAGATGGGTTAGGGCAGTGTGCAGTGTGGTTGAGATTGCATCGTCTGTGGACCTATTTGGGCGGTAAGCAAATTGGAGTGGGTCTAGGGTGTCAGGTAGGGTGGAAGTGATATGGTCCTTGACTAGTCTCTCAAAGCACTTCATGATGACGGAAGTGAGTGCTACGGGGCGGTAGTTGTTTAGCTCAGTTACCTTAGCTTTCTTGGGAACATGAACAATGGTGGCCCTCTTGAAGCATGTGGGAACAGCAGACTGGTATAGGGATTGATTGAATATGTCCGTAAACACACCGGCCAGCTGGTCTGCGCATGCTCTGAGGGCGCGGCTGTGGATGCCGTGCCTTCAGTTTCACACGAATGCTGCCATCAATCCAAGGTTTCTGGTTAGGGAATGTTTTAATCGTTGCTATGGGAACGACATCTTCAACGCACATTCTAATGAACTCGCACACCAAATCAGCGTATTCGTCAATGTTGTTATCTGACGCAATACGAAACATCTCCCAGTCCACGTGATGGAAGCAGTCTTGGAGTGTGGAGTCAGCTTGGTCAGACCAGCGTTGAACAGACCTCAGCATGGGAGCTTCTTTTTTTAGTTTCTGTCTGTAGGCAGGGATCAACAAAATGGAGTCGTGGTCAGCTTTTCCGAAAGGAGGGCGGGGCAGGGCCTTATATGCGTCGCGGAAGTTAGAGTAACAATGATCCAAGGTTTTTCCACCCCTGGTTGCGCAATCGATATGCTGATAAAATTTAGGGAGTCTTGTTTTCAGATTAGCCTTGTTAAAATCCCCAGCTACAATGAATGCAGCCTCCGGATAAATGGATTCCAGTTTGCAAAGAGTCAAATAAAGTTCGTTCAGAGCCATAGATGTGTCTGCTTGGGGGGGGGATATATACGGCTGTGATTATAATCGAAGAGAATTCTCTTGGTAGATATCGGAGGCTGGCTGCACCGCCTCCGATAGCGTCTCTCCAGTGAGCCATGTTTCCGTGAAATAAAGAACGTTACAGTCTCTGATATCCCACTGGAATGCTACCCTTGCTCGGATTTCATCAACCTTGTTGTCAAGAGGCTGGACATTGGCGAGAAGAATGGTAGGGAGTGGTGCACGATGTGCCCGTCTCCGGAGTCTGACCAGAAAACCGCCTCGTTTCCCTCTTTTACGGAGTCGTTTTTATGGGTCGCCGCATAGGATCCATTCCGTTGTCCTGGTTGAAAGGCAGAACACAGGATCCGCTTCGTGAAAATCATATTCTTGGTCGTACTGATGGTGAGTTTACGCTGATCTTATATTCAGTAGTTCTTCTCGACTGTATGTAATGAAACCTAAGATGACCTGGGGTACTAATGTAAGAAATAAAACGTTAAAAAAAACAAAAAACTGCATAGTTTCCTAGGAACGCGAAGCGAGGCGGCCATCTCTGTCGGCGCCGGAAGCTGACCTGACCTCGGCCCCCTTCCTCACTAATCCACAGCTCCCCACCCTTATCAGTGCCTGCCAAGATGTGATCGTCTTTCCTTCACTCAGTACATTCCAAGCTTAATTGCCTCTACCATATACATCCCTCCTACAGATAACCTTTTTCAGATTAAACATTTTGATATTTTTCTTTGAAGGTTACAATAGCACTGCTAATGACAGACTAATGGCAAATCTGCCTTTGCATGTGGAAATTTTGTATAATGCAGCTTTAACAGAATATTACCTTCCAGTGTAAAAACCATGGACATTAAACAAAACTAAAAATAAATGTGAAGGAGGTATTGGTCTGAGGCTGAAAAATAAGTTAAATTCACATGAGCACCACAATGCCTACTAAACCCATGCTCTACCAGGGTTTTCCAGCACACAGCTTTGACCTACTACATGACCTCTGTCATTGCCAACAAAGGGTATATAACAAAGTATTGAGATAAACTTTAGTTATTTACCAAATACTTATGTTCCACCATAATTTTCAAATAAAATCAGAAAAAATCCTACAATGTGATTTCTGGATTTTTTTCCCTCATTTTCTCTGTCATAGTTTAAGTGTACCTATGATATAAATTACAGACCTCATCTTTTTAAGTGGGAGAACTTGCACAATTGGTGGCTGACTAAGTACTTTTTTGCCCCACTGTATGTTTGTCTGTTCTATTTAAAATAATAATAACCTTCTCAAACAGCCTAATTCACTCTTCAGAGGAATAATAGACTTATTAAAATAATTACATTAAATACATTAAATACATTCAAATGTACATTTTATACATTAAAATATAATAATGTATATAATGTATACAAAATCCTCATCAATCTACACACACTACCCCATAATGACGAAGTGAAAACTGTTTTTTAGAAATGTGTGCATATTACTTAAAAGCAGAAATACCTTATTTACATAAGTATTCAGACCCTTTGCTATGAGACTTGAATTTAAGCTCAGGGCATCCTGTTTCCATTCATCATGCATATTTCTCAGAATGAGAACGTGTTGCCAATTCTTATATAAATGTGCCTTTTTATGCTCATTGCACATTTTATAATACACAGACTAGACAGCTAGCACATAAGTCTGTGGCTAAAATGCTGCTAGTGGTATGTGATACATGTTCATTGATACTCTCGTTTTAGTAGGGTCTGCTCTGTTCTACATTTTGTGAGTTGAGACATGAAAAGGGTGTTGTTAGAAAGGTTTTTGTCTATTACAGTAAAACAATATCTCTAAGCGTTTCGGTGTCCATTTTACAGATTCTGTTGGACCAAACCTCAAATGCAAATAGCGAGTTTCAACTGCTTCTTGTCAGAGAGGATGTTGTTATTCGTCTTTGTTGTGAGTGGTAGGGGAAGGGGCTCGGTGTCTGTGTCCGAGTGGGAACGAGCACAGTGTACACTGGACTGAAGCAGCAAAGCAGACAAGACCAAAAAGACAGAACACTCATAAAAACTAAGAAAAAAAAGATAAACCTCTTGTGATCCAGGCATTTGGAACAATACGCTAAAGCATAAATTCGAAATAATTTGATATTGCCCAGCCCTAAGCTCAAGCTATATTTTGACAGAGGGGAAATCAGTATGAACGAGTACAACTTTATGAAAGTGGATAACCCTGTGACACCTGTAATATATGCACTCCCTAAAGTCCATTCATGCCCTACTAACCCCCCCGGATGATCTATTATTAACCGGAAAAGGGAGCCTGACAGAACAGATATCCAGTATTTTTGACTCATTTCTCAAGTCGCATCTCCTCTTTACCCTCCTTCACAAGGGACTCTATTGACATTATTTATGTACTCTGACTTTCTTTTTGGACCAGCGCCCTACAGACTCTCTGCCTAGCTCCTCATGTGTCAGAGGCCTAGCAGAGCTGGTACTCGCAAAAAAACAGTTATGTTTAGAAGTAACTTTTTCCCACTTTTTCCCATGGCACTCAATTATGCCAATATTAGACTCTTAGAACATGATCACATTCTCAACCCTGAGCAAAATCCCTTTCTATCCAAGGTCAAACTATATTGACGTTATATAGACAATATATTGGTATTATTTGATGGGATCTGGCTAGCTGGCCAACCTGTGGACCGAACTTATCTGGCCGGCTGGAGCTATGTTCCTGCCGGCCAGATACAGTGCATTCGGAAAGTATTCAGACCCCTTGACTTTTTCCACATTTTGTTACTTTACAGCCTTATTCTAAAATAGATTGAATTAAACATATTCCTCAACAATACCCCAGAAATCGAAAAAAGATTTTTTGAAATGTTTGCAAATATATATAAAATAAACATACCTTATTTATGTAAGTATTCAGACCTTTTGCTATGAGACTCGACATTTTTCTCAGATGCATCCTGTTTCCATTGATCGTCCTTGAAAAGTTTCTACAACTTCATTGGAGTAGACCTGTGGTAAATTCAGTTGATTAGGCATATATAAGGTCCCACAGTTGACAGTGCATGTCAGAGCAAAAACCAAGCCACGAGGTGAAATAAATTGTCCGTAGAGCTCCGAGACAGGATTGTGTCGAGGCACAGATCTGGGGAATGGTACCAAAACATTTCTGCAGCATTGAAGATCCCTAAGAACACAGTGGCCTCCATCATTCTTAAATGGAAGAGTCTTGGTGGTTCCAAACTTCTTCCAAGAGCTGGCCACCTGGCCAAACTGAGCAATCAGGGGAGAAGGGCCTTGGTCAGGTAGGTGACCAAGAACCCAATGGTCACTCTGACTGAGCTCCAGAGTTCCTCTGTGGAGATGGGAGAACCTTCCAGATGGACAACCATCTCTGCAGCACTCAGGCATTTATGGTAGAGTGGCCAGACGGAAGCCACTCCTCAGTAAAAGGCACATGACAGCCCACTTGGAGTTTGCCAAAAGGCACCTAAAGACTCTCAAACCATGAGAAACAAGATTCTCTGGTCTGATGAAACCAAGCTTCACCTCTTTGGCCTAAATGCCCAGCGTCACGTCTGAAGGAAGCCTGGCACCATTCCTATGGTGAAGCATGTTGTGGGGATGTTTTTCAGCGGCACGGACTGAGAGACTAGTCAGGATTAAGGGAAAGATGAACGGCGCAAAGATAAACTTGCTGAAAACCGCTCCAGAGTGTTCAGGACCTCAGAATGGGATGAAGGTTCACCTTCCAACAGGACAACGACTCTAGGCACACAGCCAAGACAATGCAGGCGTGGGTTTAGGAAAAGTCTCTGAATGTCCTTGAGTGGCCCAGCCAGAGGCTGGACTTCAACCTGATCAAACATCTCTTGAGAGACCTGAAAATAGCTGCGCAGTGCCGCTCCCCATCCAACCTGACAGAGCTAGAGAGAATCTGCAGAGAAGAATGGGAGAAACTCAACCAAATACAGGTGTTCCAAGCTTGTTAATGCTTAGGTATGTTAATGTCTTATTTCTTTTTTTTTATTGTAAAACATTTCCAAAAATTTCTAAAACCTGTTTTTGCTTTGTCTTTATGGGATATTGTGTGTAGATTGATGAGGAAAAAACAATTTAATCAATTTTAGAATAAGGCTGTAACCTAACAAAATGTGGAAAAGGTCAAGCGGTCTGAATACTTTTCCGAAGGCATTGTATGAAGGTCCGGCCAAATACACTACAGGATCAAAAGTATGTGGACATCTGCTTGTCAAACATCTCATTCCAAAATCATAGGCATGAATATGGAGTTGGTCCCCCCTTTGCTGCTATAACAGCCTCCACTCTTCTGGGAAGGCTTTCCACTAGATGTTGGAACATTGTTGTGTGGACTTGCTTCCATTCAGCCATGAGCATTAGTGAAGTCGGGCGCTGATGTTGGGCAATTAGGCCTGGCTCGCAGTTTGGGTTCCAATTCATCTCAAAGGTGTTCGATGGGGTCAGGGTCAGGGCTCTGTGCAGGCCTGTCAAATTCTTCCACACCGATCTCGACAAACCATTTCTGCATGAACCTCGCTTTGTGCACGGGGGCATTGTCAAGCTGAAACAGGGAAGGAGCTTCCCCAAACTGTTACCACAAAGTTGGGAGCACAGAATCGTCTAGAATGTCATTGTATGCTGTAGCGTTATGATTTCACTGAACCTAAGGGGCCTAGCCCGAACCATGAAAAACAGCCCCAGACCATCCTCCTCCACCAAACTTTACAGTACGCATTTTGCATTAGGGCAGGTAGCGTTGTCCTGGCATCTGCCAAACCCAGATTTGTCCGTCGGACTGCCAGATTTTGAAGTGTGATTCATCACTCCAAAGAATGCGTTTCCGCTGCTCCAGATTCCAATGGCGACGAGCTTTACACCACTCCAGCCGACGCTTGGCATTGCGCATGGTTAGTTTAGGCTTCTGTGTGGCTGCTCGGGCATGGAAATCCTTTTTATGACGCTCCGGATGAGCAGTTCTTGTGCTGACTTTGCTTCCATGCCTTTGCTTCCGAGGACAGATTATTTTTTTCTGCGCTGCAAGCTTCAGCACTCAAATTCCCATTCTGTGAGCGTGTCAAATCAAATTTTATTGGTCACATACACATGGTTAGCAGAAGTTAATGAGAGTGTAGCGAAATGCTTGTGCTTCTAGTTCCAACCGTGGAGTAATATCTAACAAGTAATCTAACAATTTCACAACCACTACCTTATATCCACAAGTGTAAAGGAATGAATAAGAATATGTACATATAAATATATGGATGAGCGATGGCCGAACGGCATAGGCAAGATGCAGTAGATGGTATAGAGTACAGTATATACATATGAGATGAGTAATGTATGTAAACATTCTATAAAGTGGCATTGTTTAAGTGACTAGTGATACATTTGTTACATCCAAATGTGAATTATAAAAGTAGCTAGATATTGAGTCTATGTTGGCAGCTGTTTTAACACTCTGATGGCCTTGAGATAGAAGCTGTTTTTCAGTCTCTCGGTCCTAGCTTTGATGGACTTGTACTGACCTCGACTTCTGGATGATAGCGGGGTGAATAGGCAGTGGCCCGGGTGGTTGTTGTCCTTGATGATCTTTTTGCCTTCCTGTGGCATCAGGTGGTGTAGGTGTCCTAGAGGGCAGGTAGTTTGTCCCCGGTGATGCATTGTGCAGACCTCACTACCCTCTGGAGAGCCTTACGGTTGTGGGCAGAGCAGTTGCTGTACCAGGCCGTGATACAGCCTGACAGGATGCTCTCGATTTTGCATCTGTAAAAGTTTGAGTGTTCTTCGTGACAAGCCAAATTTCTTCAGCCTCCTGTCTGTGTGGGTGGACCATTTCTGTTTGTCCGTGATGTGTACACCGATGAACTTAACTTTCCACCTTCTCCACTACTGTCCTGTCGATGTGGATAGGGGGGTGCTCTTTCCTGAAGTCCACGATCATCTCCTTTGTTTTGTTGACGTTGAGTGTGAGGTTGTTTTCCTGACACCACACTCCGAGGGCCCTCACCTCCTCCCTATAGCCCTGTAGGCCGTCTCGTCGTTGTTGGTAATCAAGCCAACCACTGTTGTGTCGTCTGCAAACTTGATGATTGAGTTGGAGGCGTGCATGGCCACACAGTCATGGGTGAACAGGGAGTACAGGAGAGGGCTGAGAACACACCCATGTGGGGCTCCTGTTTAGATGATCAGTAGGTTGTTTCCTACCCTCACCACCTGGGGGCGACCCGTCAAAGTCCAGGATCCAGTTGCGCAGCGCGGGGTCGAGACCCAGGGTTTCGAGCTTAATGACGAGTTGGAGGGTATTATGGTGTTAAATGCTGAGCTGTAGTCAATGAACAGCATTCTTAAAAAGGTATTCCTCTTGTCCAGATGGGTTAGGGCAGTGTGGTTACGATTGCGTCGTCTGTGGACCTATTGGGGCGGTAAGCAAATTGGAGTGGGTCTAGGGTGTCAGGTAGGGTGGAGGTGATATGATCCTTGACTAGTCTCTCAAAGCACTTCATGATGACGGAAATGAGTGCTACGGGGCAATAGTAATTTAGCTTAGCTTTCTTGGGGACAGGACCAATGGTGGCCCTCTTGAAGCATGTGGGAACAGCAGACTGGGATAGGGATTTATTGAATATGTCCGTAAACACGCCAGCCAGCTGGTCTGCGCATGCTCTGAGGACGCGGCTAGGGATGCCGTCTGTGCCGGCAGCCTTGTGAGGGTTAACACGTTTTAAATGTTTTACTCATGTTGGCTGCGGTAAAAGAGAGCCCACAGGTTTTGATAGTGCGCCTTGTCGGTGGCACTGTATTGTCCTCAAAGCGAGCAATGAACTTGTTTTGTTTGTCTCGGAGCAAGACATCAGTGTCCGCGACGGGACTGGTTTTCTTTTTGTAGTCCGTGATTGACTGTAGACCCTGCCACATTCGTCTCGTTTCTGAACCGTTGAATTGCGACTCTACTTTGGCTCTACACTGATGCTTAGCTTGTTTGATTGCCTTGCGGAGGGAATAGCTACACTGTTTGTAAACGGTCACCTTGCCATGAATAAAAGCATTTGTTTGTGCTTTCTGTCTTGCACAAATGCTGCCATCAATGCACGGTTTCTGGTTGGAATCGTGGAATCGGATTGGTCAGACCAGCGTTGAACAGACATGAGCATGAGCGTTTCCTGTTTTACTTTCTATCTATAGGCTGGGAGCAGCAAAATGGAGTCGTGGTCAGATTTGCCGAAAGGAGGGCGAGGGAGGGCTTTGTATGCGTCGCGGAAATTAGAGTAGCAATGATTCAGGGTGTTGCCAGCCCGGGTCGCACATTTGATATGCTGATAAAATTTAGGGAACCTTGTTTTCAGGTTAGCCTTGTTAAAATCCCCAGCTACAATAAATGCAGCCTCAAAATATGTGGTTTCCAGTTTACATAGAGTCAAATTAAGTTATTTCATGGCCGTCGAGGTGTCTGCTTGGTGTGTGCTAAGCTGTCATCAAGGCAAAGGGTGGCTACTTTGATGAATTTCATCTAAAATATATTTGTATTTGTTTAACACTTTCGTGGTTACTACATGATTCCATATGTGTTATTTTAGAGTTGTGATGTCTTCAGTATTGTTCTACAATGTAGAAAATAGTAAAAATAAAGAAAAACCCTTGAATGAGTAGGAGTTTCCAAACTTTTGACTTGTACTGTAAATCATCACATTTGCGTAGTGGCATAGAGCATTAGAGTTGAGGCACATACAGAAGTTGCACACATAAGAAAAACATTTTGTAGCCTTGGATTAGGAAAAAATGTAGCCTTTTTATAAAAGTATGTCATGCAATTCTAAGTCTTTTTACATGACTGGCAGAATATTTTTTAATACTGCACAAATTATCGAAATGACAGGCTACTTTGACTGACATCAATAAAAACAACTTTGTCTTAAATCCATCAGTAGTCAGGGCCTAGGTGTGTGTGGACACACATTGTAGGCTACAATATGAGGAGAAAGTTATAGTCTTAAAAATGCTTTCCACTTTCACCGACTCACCCAATTATCCACAGCTCACTCTCCAGTGATGTCCGATGAGTTCGTGCCAAAAGCCTATCTCTCTCTTGTTTTACTTTGTAAAACAATATTTTGAAGTTTATTACTACATACGGATTCTAGTCTTCTCTTTTCAGCAGGTGCCATTTGCTTTCCAACCTGTGTTTTCCCTCGATTGCATTTTTAATATTGCGAAAGGCCTGTTTTTATCTGCATGCTGTTCACTGACAGATTTGCCGCATGCTCCCGACTGTAGGCTATGCCTTATTGGGCTACACACAATCCACAGCTAGGCTATTTTTTTAAAAGAAGCTATTGATCCTCGGTGGCTAATTTATGGGCCTACTCATGGTGTAGTAGGCTATTCTGAATTATTTCATTTATTTCTGAACAGACAACTGTAATTCTATAACTTTGGCAAATCTATGATTCTATAGGGAAATAAATGAATTGCAATGCTGGAGAGATGAGAGTTGCAAGCTCATGTCTATCAGAGCAGAGAAAGGGAGAGAGATCATATAAAGTTAATCTCATTCTTGTTCTGTGAGAGATACAGGTGCACTTATCACACAGCCACTCCCAAGCATTGGTTTCAAACATAGGTTAGGTTAGTCCTGTCCGGCCCAACTTGAATCAACTCAGAATATCTGGCCCGTGCTGAAAATCTACTTTTTCACTTAGTTTTTTTTGTGGGGGGCAGGAGAATTAATGACATATTGATTGCCTTTATTATAATTTTTACATAGCAAAAAGTGGAAATTATTTTTCATGCCATGAGAGGTACCAGATCTTGCCAAATAGGTTCCGGAACAAAACAGTACGAATCGGAGAGGTGGCGGATCTGGCTCAAATTAAGCATTGGAAGTCGGAGATTTCCGAGGTCCCAGTTGTTTTGAACGCTGCATTAGTCTCAGCCGAGCGAGGGAAAGAACAGCAGAGTGTCAGCCTCTCATGGTCCCTGCTCTCTCCTTCCTTTCCTCCAGGTGAGGCTGACCAGGTGAGGCTGACTCATTTCGTAATCTTATGCATGTAAATTCTAAACACTCCGATATGTTACGAATTACAATTCGTATTATAATTTACGAATTAGCAAAACGTATAAAATGTTACAAATTTGTAAAATGCATGATATGTTATGTATTCTAGCTAGGTGGCTAATGTTAGCTAGCTGGCTAACGTTAGCTAGGCTATGGGTTAGGATTAAGGTTAGGGTTAAGTTTAGGAGTTAGGTTGAGGGGTTAAGGTTAGGTGAAGTGTTAGTTAAAAGGGTTAGGGGAAGGGTTAGCTAAGTAGTTGCAAAGTAGTAAGTAGTTGAAAAGTGGCTAATTAGCTAAAATGATAAAGTTGCCTGTAATGAGATTCGAACTCACAACCATCTGTGTTGGTATTTTATTAGGAAAGTAGCAGCTACTCTTCCTGGGGTCCACACAAAACATGACATAATACAGAACATTAACAGACCAGAACAGCTCAACAACAGAACTAAATCAATGTAAAAAAGGCACACGTGGCCTACATATCAATACAACATCTATCCATACCCAACTTAACATATCATACTAATCTGATTGTCCTGGATTTAAATTGACTATGTTACGTCTAGTCTATGAGACCAGTCTGGTGAGAGGGGACACAGTTTTCGCGTCTACCTCGTGCACAAATTCATGTTGTTCATATGACCAGAGAATGTGAAATATTCCTTGATATTAAAATAGACACGACAAGCTGCTAAAATAATAAAAACGCAGAGCTATCACTACACTTGTTGAGACATGAACTCACTCATAAAAACAGCAGTTATTTGCTGTATTCTTTTACAGTGTCTCACTGGTCATGGTTTTAGAATTTATGGTATCATGTAGGATAGTATCAATCTTTGCTGTGACCGGGGATCGTGGAAACTTAAAGCACGGTGATTTGAGCTCTCCGATTGGCCAGCGCAGTAGGCGCACTCCTTTTAGCCACATATCTCCCGGTCCGCTAGGAATGCCTTTAAGATGGACCAGTTGATCGTGGCATTGTGAATTCTTTATTTTTCAGCTTCAGACCAATACCTACTTCTTGCTTAAATAAGTTTTTTGTTTGTAATATTCTTCATTCATACTTCAATATATTTTCTGTAGACTCTGATGATTCTGATGATGATGGGGATGGCAACTACCTCCACCCCAGCCTGTTTGCTCCTAAGAAGAGCTCTCGCCTTGAGGAGCTGATGAAGGTAAGGACTAGTGTGTGCTCTGACTAGTGTGTACTTTACCTGGCCCAACATGACCTCTACCTTAATGCTTATTATTTTCCCTGAGCGTTTTCATCTATTGAAGATGGTCTGAGAGGTGCATTTTACTGTACACTGGGCTGAGATTATTGGAAACCATTACTGTGAAAAGCACTTGTGAATTCTTCACTATATTGCTTTGTTCTGTTTTATTCAGACAAATAGACTGAGTTCATCTGAGGGCCTTTCTGGATCAATTATCTCCCATCTATAGAGGATTTGCCTGTTCTTTCCAACCCACAATATGTCTATTAAATGTTCATATTACATTTTTATATAGGGTTTAACCATTTGGTAATTGCGCCAATGGTTAGGTTTTTAATGTTCAAAAGCCCATACACTTCTGAATTAATAGCACATTATTGTTAAGTTGTTCTATTCGATGGTACAATTTGGCCTGAGTTCAAAGCATCACACTTCAAAGTGCTTTAGACCTGAATATCAAGAGAATGCCATCTTTCCTTTAGAACTGTGAAGTCTGTTCATTGAAAGGGTTTTGATAACTCATATGCCAACTCTTTTTGATTACACCAGATTGCACACCATAAGGCTGGAGACACCATTATAAATCAACAGTATGTTTATAAATTATTCAAAGGCCACACTAATAAATGACTTGCGATAAGTAGGTTATACCACATAACATAGAGAAATATAGCATAAATAAACTGTTTCTCTGCCTTGACTTGTTGCCCTCACATAAGCTAGAGGTGTCTCACAGTTTCACAACTCTATATCTTCCCATTGTTGAGGCTAATAAAATAGCTGCTGATTGTTGTTATAAGCCTTCTAACCAGATCTATTTGTGTTGTAGCCTCTCCAAGTCATGGACCCAGACCATCCACTGGCAGCGCTGGTCCGGAAAGCCCGACAGGAACAGAACGGAGCTGCCGCTGCAGCTGCCTCCGCCATGGCAACCAAGCCAGAGGATGTACCCGCAGAGCCGGCTGTGCCTGCCACACCGGCAGAGTACACAGCTGACTGTGAGTACAGTTTCTCATCTATGAGAGTCGAACTGGGCAACTGTGAAATCCAATACCTGAGGAGTATTCATATTGGCTCCGAGGGAGCCTCTTCATCTCAGTTTAGTCCTGGTCCACTTCATTTCTCTTCCCATTTTCTTTTTCATTTCCCTTTCGACAAGAGCTCTGTCTCACAGGCAGAGTGGCACTCAATTGTCTAGTATTGATCACGGAACCCCTGGAGGCGAGAAGAATGGTCCACTTGTTAGAATTCTCTTTGTTTGAGAGGGATATTGGTGTTCATATCAGATTAGAATGTACAGGGGAAAGGTACATTGAATCAACAAAATATTGATCAGGCATGTTCCCACTGGCAAATCTTCAGTTATTCATGTCACAGATTGTCTTCACAAATTGCTGAGATCAACATAAAGTACCTAGATCAAATATGCCCAGTTTTTCTGATAGAGATTCTGGGCTGTACTTGAGATTGAGATGAACTGGCAGCAGTGTTGGATTGTGATGATTGATGATGTGGAGTGTGGCCAGAGGGGCTGTAGCTGTGGAGGGTACCCTGCAGCTCATCGTGGAAAGCTCATTAACATGGTCTCCTGTAGGCCCATGACTCATTACACTGCTGAAATGTCCTCTACCAGGAGTTCAATAGTAGAACGCCCTTCATCACTAGAGCAGTGCAATGTTGATCAACCTGAGAAATTCAGCTTGGTCAGCATAGACTGTATCGAGAAGCGATTTTCACCACTTGTCCTTGGGGGATTGTGAGTACATAAAGGTTCTTAACACTTTTCAAAGTCTCAGAGAAGGTATTTTTCACTCATTTCTTATCCTTGAAGTGCCCCGTTCATTTTCAGAGCTGTTTTGGATGTGCTGACAAACTTAATTTTCCTCGCTTTTCATTGACTGCAGTGTTTGCTTTGTGCTGAAGGCCGGTGGACTGATTCCAAAGCTGTTTGTCTGGCCGCCCCACAGATGTGTTTGCTCCCTCTAAATGCAGACATAATTTCCACTTATTTTCCTGCTCTCTTCTGGCTGCCCACCCACCCACCCACCCACCCACCCACCCACCCACCCACCCACCCATCACAACCATTTCTCCACCCTAGTGCTACAGCCAAATGGGTCCTCTCTCGCTTGACCCAAACCCTTGAAGACATCCACTGTTATTCAGCTCATACACTCTTCATCCTAAGCAACATACACAGGAACACTCTAACTTTAGCTCAGTGCTCACTGCAGAACAGTACTTTTGCTCAAGCAAATCTAGGGAAAAATTGCAACATCACAGAATCACTTGTCTTGCAGGGCCATCCTTCGAAAGGGTGTCCGAGGCTACAAAATCACCATTTCATTTCTTGCTTAAATCTTAGCCAGTTTCTCTCTTGTCTGCATGAATTGTAAGTGATGGATGTTGAAGGTGCTGGGTGTGATATGGGGTGCCAGGCTACCCTATTTGTCCTTGAGAGATGTTCCTCACAATTTGGCTGGTTGTATTTTCTAGGGTCAACCCCGTCTCCCCTCTTTTTGCCTGAACTGGAAACTGAGAAATTGTCCTGGTGCTTGGAAGAGACAGCTCAAGCTGATTGTACTGATTTGTCTTAATTAACATGACTTGAAGAGCTCCACTGGCTTCATGAGGTGGGAAAGAGAGGGAGGGAGAGTGGTGCTCTGCTTAACACTCCCGACTTTGACACCACTGCCGCCGCCACCACAGCATCACACAACAGTACAGACATGGATTTTTAATGTGCTGGCTTATGGTGACAAGATAATCATTTTTGAAAGATTTTGCTCCCATAGATCCGACTTAGATTTCTGTGTATGGCGCCAGTTCTCTGGGAGAATCTCTGTAAAACAGACTGGAGATGATCAAAGGCACCAAAGGAATAGACTGCTCAATGTGATCCTCCAGTATCTGCCAATGAGGCAGGTATTGAATGAGAATTAGGCAAGAGGAGTTAAGATTGTGTAACAGTTTTGGGCGGTTCTCAACTACCCATACTCCATAAGCGCTCAGCTTTGGAGCTCATTTTAAGTTGATTTAACTTAGTGCATGAAGGTAGGTTGGGCCTAGTTCCTTTAACCTTGAGTGTTTCGTGGTGTCATCTGATTGACCTGACTCTATTACTTATTCCCTTCCATTCTGCTGGTCTATGGATTGTCTGTTGCAATATTGGAACATTCTACATTCTAATACAATCATCGGGGGCCATTTAGATGATTTGACAACATTCCCTAGAAATTTCAAGAAGCTGTCAAGAATGCACTATGAAGACTAGGCTTTTCTTTCTTAAATGTAATTGCATTGGTCACATGTTTTGTAAACAACAGGTGTTGACGAACAGTGAAATGCTTACTTACTGGCCCTTCCCAACAATGCAGAGAGAAAGAAAATAGAAAAGTAATAACACACAATAATAAATACACAATGAGTAACGATAACTTGGCTCTATACATTGAGTACCAGAGAAGGGTTTATGACTTGGGTGGCTGGAGTATTTAAAACATTTTGGGGGCTTCCTTTGACACTCCCTGATATAGAGGTCCTGGTTGGCAGGGAGCTCAGCCCCAGTGATGTACTGGGCTGTATGCGCTACTCTCTGTAGCGCCTTGCGGTCAGATGCCAAGCAGTTGCCATACCAAGCGGTGATGCAGCCATTCAAGATGATCTCAATGGTGCAGCAGTAGAACTTTTTGCACCAAATCTTTTCAGCCTCCTGAGGGGGAAGAGGAGTTGTGCCCTCTTCACGACTGTGTTGATGTGTGTGGAGCATGATAGATCCTTAGTGATGTGGAACAGGAATTACAGGAGGGGACTAAACACGCACCCCTGAGGGGTCCCCGTGTTGAAGGTCAGTGTGTCGTATGTGTTGTTGCCTACCGTCACCACGTGGGGCGGCCCTTCAAGAAGTCCAGGGTCCAGTTCCAGAGGGAGGCGTTCAGTCCCAGAGTCCTTAGGTAAGTGATGAGCTTGAAGGGCACTATGGTGTAGTCACCTCCATGTTTTCAGTGCACGCTTGAGTGCTATGCCGGTAATACTGGAAATCCCAGTAACATATTCCAGTCTTTGTTAGCAAAACAGTCCTGTAGCTTAGCATCCGCGAGGGAAAGCTTTGTATCCATTTCTATGCGTGGTCTAAAGTTGATCTAGAGTGTTTTATTAATTATTTTCTCTAGTTGCACAGGTGACATGCTCTTAGAAATGAGCTAAGAGTGATTTCAGTTTCCCTGCATTTAAAGCGCCACCGCTGGATGAGCATTTTCTTATTTGCTTATGGCCCTAAATAGCTCGTTGAGTGTGGTCTTAGCGCCAGTATTGGTTTGTGGTGGTAAATAGACAGCTACTGTATGAAAAATATTGATTAAAAACTATTTTGTAAATAGTATGGTCTACAGCTTACCATGAGGTATTCTAACTCAGGCGAGCAGAACCTCAAGATGTCCTTAATAATAAAGATTGCGCACCAGCTGTTGTTGACAAAGAGACACACACCTCTCCCCTTGAGCTTACCCAAGCTTCCGTTCTGTCCTGCCGATGCATAGAAAATCAGCTAGATGTAAATTATCCATGTCCTTGTTCAGCGACGACTCCAAGAAACTCAGGATATTACAGTTCTTCAGGTCCCGCTGATAGGAGAGTCTTGAACAGAGCTCTTCCAGTTTGTTCTCCAGTGATTGTAGAATGGAGGGTACAGGCGGTTTATTCACTTGTCAACATAGTTTCATCAGGGTGCCCGCGCTTTGGCCTCGCTTTTGCCGCATCTTTCTTCTCCGAGTCTGGGTGACTAAGGCCTGGTCTGGGGTGAGCAGTATGTCCTGCACCGCCGACTCGTTGAACTAGAACTATTCATCCAAATCAAGGTTAGTGATTGCTGTTCTGATGGCCAGAAGCTCCTTTCAGTCACAGGAAACAATGGCGGAAACATTATGGACAAAAAAAGTTACGACCAGCACAGAAAAACACACAAAATAGCACAACTGGTCAGGAGCCCATAAAACGGCAGCTTTCCAATCCAGTGCCATTCCTGTTGGGTGACATGCGTCCCAATCTGTCTTGACCTCAGAGGCCCGATGAGGCAATGCGGCCTAGTTTTAACAGTCCACAGACAAGCATCTCACAATACACTGTACTGTACATCCATCCACAATGACTCACCGACACTCCTCTGCTGAAGCAGTTTGTCTGTCAGTTTCACCCACCCCACTTTAAACAATTGCTACCAGTGAACGTTTTCCCTGATCAACAAGCTGTTACCCTGCAGGTTATGAATCATTATGCATTCAGTAAGTGGGCTTTTTTATTAATCAGCAGATGTTCGCAGGCCGACTTTCTGTTTTGCACACTTTTTCAGTCCCACTTTTAGTTTTTCCCAAGAGAGCAACACAGAGATGGAATTAAAGTTATTCTAATCTATTGCTCCCTGACTGGTTTGGATTGCAATCCCAGGTTCAGTGCTGTAAGCATCTCACCAGACACAAACTGGCCTGATGGGTATTGATTGGAGACTGTTCTTGAACCTCAACACTACTCGTGGCGCTGTGCTCAAGAGGCTGCCCATGAAAATGATTGATTACCATTTGGAGTGGCTGGGGAAGGAGCAGCACTTTGTCTGCTAAAGTATATGGTTTGGAGAGAAAATACGTTTGAGTCAGAAACACAAGGCTGTAAGGCTGAGGTGGTGGGATCCTGAGGAGCTCTCTTGGCTCTGTGTGGTGTTAAGGTTCGGGGTCAGAGAGAGGCCAGTGGAGGATGATGGATGGATGGATGTGCTGTGACTGTGCTTTCAGAACAGCAGCTCTGTGGCTTAATCCTGCTGTCAAATAACACTCTAGCACCTACAGTTGAAGTCGAAGTTTACATACACTTAGGTTGGAGTCATTTAATAAAACTTGTTTTTCAACCACTCCACAAATTTCTTGTTAACAAACTGTAGTTTTTGCAAGTTGGTTAGGACATCTACTTTATTCATGACACAAGTAATTTTTTAAACAATTGTTTACAGACAGATTATTTCACTTATAATTCACTGTATTACAATTCCAGTGGGTCAGAAGTTTACATACACTAAGTTGACTGTGCCTTTTAAACAACTCGGAAAATTCCAGAAAATGATGTCATGGCTTTAGAAGCTTCTGATAGGCTAATTGACATTATTTCAGTCAAATGGAGGTGTGGATGTATTCCAATACCTACCTTCAAACTCAGTGCCTCTTTACTTGACATCTTGGGAAAATCATAAGAAATCAGCCAATACCTCAGGGAAAAAAAATTGTAGACCTCCACAAGTCTGGTTCATCCTTGAATGAATTTCCAAACGCCTGAAGGTTCCACTTTCATCTGTATAAACAATAGTATGCAAGTATAAACACCATGGGAACACACTGTCGTCATACCGCTCAGGAAGGAGACGCGGTCTGTCTCCTAGAGATGAATGTACTTTGGTGCAAAAAGTGCAAATCAATCCCAGAACAACAGCAAAGGACCTTGTGAAGATGCTGGAGGAAACTTGTACAAAGGTTTCTGTATCCATAGTAAAACGTGTCCTATATCGACATAACCTGAAAGGTCACCCAGCACTGCTCCAAAACCACCATAAAAAAGCCAGACTACGGTTTGCAACTGCACATGAGAACAAAGATCATACTTTTTGGAGAAATGTCCTCTGGTCTGATGGGGAAAAAAAAGGCCATAATATCTATTAAGACCATCGTTATGTTTGGAGGAAAAAAGGGGAAGGCTTGCATGCCGAAGGACACCATCCCAACCATGAAGCACGGGGGTGGCAGCATCACCTTGTGGGGGTGCTTTGCTGCTTGAGGGACTTGTGCACTTCACAAAATAGATGGCGTCATGAGGTATGAAAATTATGTGGATATATTGAAGCAACATTTTCAAACATCAGTCAAGAAGTTAAAGCTTGGTCACAAATGGGTCTTCCAAATGGACAATGACCACAAGCATACTTCCAAAGTTGTGGCAAAATGGCTTAAGGACAACAAAGTCAAGATATTGGAGTGGCCAACACAAAGCCCTGAACTCAATCCTATAAAAAAAAATTGTGGGCAGAACTGAAAAAGTGTGTGAAAGCAAGATGGCCTACAAACTTGACTCATTTACACCAGCTCTGTCAGGAGGAATGGGCCAAAATTCACCCATCTTATTGTGGGAAGCTTGTGGAAGGGTACCCGAAACGTTTGACCCAAGTTAAACAATTTAAAGGCAATGCTACCAAATACTAATTGAGTGTATGTAAACTTCTGACCCACTGGGAATGTGATGAAAGAAATAAAAGCTTAAATAAATAATTCTCTCTATTTTTATTCTGACATTTTACATTCTTAAAACAAAGTGGTAATCCTAACTGACCTGAGACAGGGAATATTTACTAAGATTAAATGTCAGGAATTGTGAAAAGCTGAGTTTAAATGTATTTGGCTAAGGTGTATGTAAACTTCCGACTTCAACTGTAACTTAGCAGCATGGACATGGGGTCCTCTTCAGTCCTCCTTCTGTTGTCTCTCTCTTTGTCTCTCTCTTTTCTTCCTTTCCTACGTTTTGTATTTTCATCTCATTCTTGTATATAACAATAGAAAAGATTAGCATCTGTCAATGAATCCTAACCATTGACTCGGCATCAAGAGGGATGGAGCAAATAAATATAAACCATGTGAATGATGGCTCTCCTATAGGTTTCCAGCCTTATGCATATTGGATGGGTCTTCATAACAGTCGACCAGAGCGGTGACTAATGAGTTAATATCATCCAGTTTTCCCTTTGACAAGACAAGCCTCTCTTTCCCCCTCTCCATTGCTTCCTCTTCCTCCCTCCTTCCCACCATCCTTTCTCCTTCCCTTTTTCTGTCCCTCTCCATCCTGTACGCTCCATCAGGGAGGGAAACCACTGCCACAGTAGAAGACCCTGTTGAGTATATAATGCACAGATCAGCAGGCTCAGACACACGCTCACAGACACACAGTTGTATGCTGAACCGGAAGCCCTTATCCTCCCAACTCCCACAATTTTGCTTTTAGTATTTAGTATTTATTAGGATCCCCATTTAGCTGCTGCCAAAGCTTCCTGGGGTCCAAACAGGAATAAACCTATTACGTCACAACAACCTACATCATAAATAAAACAATACATCATACAAGATTTTATTAAATTATTATTATTATTATTATTATTATTATTAAAACAAAGACCATATAAAATGTACAATACTGCAATGTGTGATTGTGTGTGTGCGTCCATGTCTCCACAGTCCACGTTGTGCCGTGAGGTGTTGTTTTATCTGATTTTACTGCTCGCTTGAGGTACTTGATGTGGAAGAGTTCCATGTAGTCATGGCTCTATGAAGTACTGTGCGTTATTCAAGCTTGATGATGAGTTTGTTATTTGAATCAGCTGTGTAGTGCTAGGGCAAAAACCAAAACGTGCACCCAGGGGAAACCCAGCATTAAAGAACACCCTCTGTGGAAACTGTCCATCCACAATTTGGCACAGGGTGTAAAGCCATAACACATCTTTTTTAGCAGTAAACTATGATCGATAATGTCAAGCTGCACTTTTTAGTCTAATAAAACAGCTCCCACAATCATCGTATTATCAATTTCTTTCAGCCAAACATTCGTCAGTGCCGTACATGCTGTGTGCCCTTCCTTATAAGCATGCTGAAAGTTAGTTATTCATTTGTTTACTGTGAAATTGCATTGTTTCTGGTCAAACACAATTTTTTCCAAAAGTTTACAAAGGGTTGGTAACAGGCTGATTGGTTGGCTGTTTGAACCAGTAAAAAGTGCTTTGCTATTCTTGGGTAGTGGAATTATTATTTATTTTTTTCAGGCCTGGGAGCGCCCACTATCCTGTAGGCTTAGATTGAAGGTTTATAGTCCGCTACCACCACCAGTCATTTTCCCTCCATGTTGTCATTACCAGGTGGTTTGTCATTGTTGATAGTCAACAATATTTTTTTCACCTCTTCCACACTCACTTTGGTGTATAAAAAATGACAATGCTTGTCTTTCATAATTTGGTCAGTTATGCATGGATATGGTTCAGAGTTTTTTTCTTGCCATGTCATGCCTAAGTTGCTAATCTTGCAAATGAAAAACTAATTAAAGTAGTCGGCAATATCAGAGGGTTTTGTGATGAATGAGCCATCTAATTTAATGAAGGATGGTGCTGAATTTGCTTTTTTGCCCAAAATTTAATTTAAGGTGATTTATTATTCTGATGGCTGCAGTATCAAACAGAATGTGAAAACTCAACTTAATACAGTTACAGTCGATCTCATCATGGTTGTGATTCTGACAGTCAATAAAAAAGTCTTAGTGAGGGGACCATTTTAGATGAAGGTGCCATTTTGAGCGACCTCGCACTGATCACCACACCCACACATCATGACAAACACCCCTCTCCCCCCTCTTGCTGCTGCTGATAACTGATTTGAGTGCAAATTTGCCAGCTCAAGGTTGTCAGAACAAACCTGGCTAGAACCTCCTAGGATCAATTATTACAACTAAAAATAGCAAATTGTCATTGCAAACACAGTCAGTTTGACACTTACACAATTAGCATTTCCCAATAACCTACCAATAACCTATAACCCTTTGACTTGCACCAGGGAACCCTTTGACTTGCACCAGGGAACCCTTTGACTTGCACCAGGGAACCCTTTGACTTGCACCAGGGAACCCTTTGACTTGCACCAGGGAACCCTTTGACTTGCACCAGGGAACCCTTTGACTTGCACCAGGGAACCCTTTGACTTGCACCAGGGAACCCTTTGACTTGCACCAGGGAACCCTTTGACTTGCACTAGGGAACCCTTTGACTTGCACCAGAAACCCTTTGACTTGCACCAGGGAACCCTTTGACTTGCACCAGGGAACCCTTTGACTTGCACCAGGAACCCTTTGACTTGCACCAGGGAACCCTTTGCACGGTGACGTACCACACCTTTATATTTCCCTGGCTCCCAATACTCCTTTCCCACGGATGTTAGTTTCTTCTCCGCACTGAGTCTGGATCTAAGTACCTCCCTGACTTCAATGATGGCTGTCTCAGACTGAAGTATGTAGCAAATGATAGATCAGCAGAATAATTAAGTTTGAGTCAGTCAACCTTTTATATAGCCTATTTTCTTGTTTCTTTCTTCCCCTTTGAAAATATAATCTGAACACTTATGAGTGAATCTGTCAGTTTTATTCATAACCTGTGTTGATCCCGGTCGGTATGCCAGTATGATTTCTTATTCCTGCTGTAAATGACTTTCTCTGAGCTGCTGATATGCTTGATTGAGTCTGAAATGGGAAGTGGGATTGTAATGATAGGCTTTGGAAATGAGTCTTTGCAAATAGTTTTTGATATCTGCTTTTAAACGCATTATGATTTCCAACAAGCTGATCCTAATTATTCTTGTTGGGCCAGAAGAAAAGACTGTTCCCCTTGTTTCCCCATCCTCAACTGACAAAGTACATGTAATTAATTGGACAGCAATCAGGAATAGATTATTAAACATTTTAATTTCTATCAGCGTGGAGTTGAGCGAGCAGTCCTCTGTGAGCGAGGCTAAGATCCTATTAGAAATGAGGTCAGACCCAAATGTGTGTGTATATATATATATGTTACCCCGCTCAGCACTGCAGCACACCCACACACTCTAACACAATAAGCAGGCCTGTCCCATCCAGTGCTGACTTACAGGTCGTCTGCTTGTTAACAGGGGAGACACGCAAAAACACATGCAATTGAAGTATTGGCATGAATTCCTTTTTGAGCCGTGAGCTATTTTGAGATGTTATCATCACCTCTCTCTCTCTGACCTCTCCACAGCTGACATGGCAGCGCTGTATTATGGGTACTGCATGCTACCTGATGGGACCTACTGCCTGGCTCCACCTCCCCCAGGGATAGATGCCAACGCTTACTACAGCTCCCTACCCTCTGGTAGCATGCTGGCTGCGCCCTCTTACTCTGGAGCCCCGCCCCCTCCAGGGACCACGCCCCCTCCACCTCCTGAGCCAACCACACGGTTCATCTACACGGCACCTCCGACTACATTTCCCATTATCCCACCGCCAACTACAGTTCCCAGCCAGGTCCCAGTCCGCCTCTCAACTCCTCCTGCTCCTGTTGTACCTGCTGCTGTCATACCAGAGACCAGGTGTGGACAGTTATTGGATATTTTTTTTCTTGATCATTATATTACCTATTTTTCCCCCACTTAATGTGATGCATTGCTAAGCAAGTTTCTTGCCTCTTTCTCTCTCTCTCCGTCTTTGCTTATCTTTCTCTCTTAAATCAGTTCGCGGCCCCCTGCTCAAGTTGCTGTGGCAGCGCCAGCCATCATTCCCCCACCCCCTGACATCCAACCGGTTATTGACAAGCTGGCTGAGTACGTAGCCAGGAACGGTGTCAAGTTTGAGACCAGTGTCCGCGTCAAGAATGACCCGAGGTGAGCAGAAACGGACACTGCTCTTCTCCTCACTGAATAAAGGTGAATGGCTCACAATGCACTATTTGTTTAATATAATGGTTGTACATCTTATGTGTGTTTCTATCTTCAACACAGGTTTGACTTTCTTCAGTCCTGGAACCAGTACAACACCTATTATGAGTTCAAGAAGCATTACTTCATGAAGAAAGAGGGAATCAGCCTGCCTGAGGTATTATTGTCCTCTGCTTCCCTTTTCCCTCTCTCTGATCAGTGTGCATTTAATACCATTTTGCTTGAATTAATTATATACCCTCTGGGGATGTGATGGATCTTAAGTCAATATTGCCTTTCATTCACTGAAATTCTCTCCAGGTTGCTTTTTAAAAGGCTCTAAAGCATTGGAAGTCCTTGGCTCTTAGGCTTTCATGCTTGAGATCAGAGATCATCAATTGTGTGTGCTGTCCAGATATCAAAAGGCCTGCCTGCCTGCTCTTGACTCGCTGTTTGAAAGGTTTGTTTTGCTTACCAGGTTCAAATCAAATCAAAGTTTATTTGTCACGTGTGCTGAATACAACAGGTGTAGACCTTACAGTGAAATGCTTACTTACAGGCTCTAACCAATAGTGCAAAAAAGTATTAGGTGAACAATAGATAAGTAAAGAAATAAAAACAACTGTAAAAAGACAGTGAAAAACAGTAGTGAGGCTACATATAGACACCGGTTAGTCAGGCTGATTGAGGTAGTATGTAGATATGGTTAAAGTGACTATGCATATACAATGAACAGAGAGTAGCAGTAGCGTAAAGAGGGGCTGGCGGGTGCCTTTGGTGTGGTTTTCTCAATGAATGGCACCTGCCTGTTCAGCTCCTTGATTTAGCCCCCGGGGCGCAGCTCTACCCTCTTCAACACCCCGTCTCTCTCTTTCTCTCGCAATTTTTCTGTCTCTCTCTCTTATCTGATTCTAGTGAGAAGACATTGGTTTTTAAGTATAACAAACCTAACTCTGTGAATTAACCCTGGACCAAGCAAAGCATTTAACCATGCAGCCGTGCTTTGTTTTCTTGCTCAGTTCCCCGGTTTTATCACACAACAAATGGATGTCAGGTACTTGTCCATTATTCAACAGAGATGTATTTTTTACCTTCCCCTGGGGTGTCGGCCGACAGACTCTCACGAATCTAGCCACGAACCCAACACATTAACAGTGCTGCGATACGTGTATAATGTATTAAAAGCTACTTGAAACTCAGTCAACATTTTACATGGCTCATCTCTTGGTAGACGTGTTCAATTGCGTGACATTTGAATGCCTTTATGAAGAGAATACTGTTCATTTGTGTTTGGTAATTATTGGAAAAGTGGTTGGCTGGTAATTCTTAATGGGCTCAGGTGGGAGGCAGACGTAAGTACTTTGTAAAGATATTCTAAAACAGAAGATATCAAGGGTGAGCAGTAACAGACAGAGAAACATTTATTCATCCATTTGCTGGCTAAGTGCTTTAAGTGGTTTGTTTGTACCCCAGGTATGAACGATTGCTCGAGCTGATAACATTACAGTAAACAAATTAGCAAACTTTAAAGGCAGGGGAATGATATAAAAAATGTGACTCTGTGCCTTTCAAACTTTGATTTTAAACCACCCAGGCTTTTGGAATGATTGGTCTTTGCCACCTGGTTAAATTAATTTGCTGATCGCAGCCCGTTCCCCGCACAGGATTGAACGTAGATGAAATTGCCTTAAAAGTGTCTCTGTCACGTAGAGTAGGCCCGATGGCTAAACTGGATAACCTAACCTCTATAAAAATAAAAAGATGGCGGAACCGCAAAAGTTCTTCTGTGCAAAGGTGTTTATTTACAAGTGATTCCGGAACAGAAAATAACAGTACTGCCATCAACGTCTACCTTATGGGACAGCTTAACAACAATGCTGCCCCATCCACAGCTCAATCCAAAAAATCCCCCTTAGAGACTGGAGAGAGGCTCCTTTTTGTAGGGCTAGCCCCTCCCCTCAGAACAATTAACCCTAATGAATTAATCAATTAACAATACAAACCTACATTTTCCATAAACTAAACATACTAAAGGATATACATTGCAACACGGTTTTAAACAATATCACAACATAACATTTACAACATTACATCATTACTGACAATATCTTTCAATATGCCCATATGCATTAATGAGCCATTTGGGACAGGCACTATAAAGCCAACCCAATTCCCTTAGCTCAGGTCCTTTTCCAGCATACCCAGAAGCTACAGAGATGGAGAGAGAGGAACAGAACAAACAAACAATGCGCTCATCCACAACATTGATAAGTATAATAATTATTGTATCTCTCAAATATGAACATTGACAAGTGTGAAATGCATGCACCAAGACAGAAGTTAAATTGTGTGTCGACCCACATTGTTAACTTATGGTATAATGGCGCAGGGAGGAGTGATGAATATGTGTGTGCGTTAAAGAACCAAATGCTGCCCGCGGCCAGTGATGGACTTCTACGTCACAGTCTCACTGCGCAGGTTGTTAACCTGTGTCAGATTAAATCTTGGCCTTAGTCTTTAACGAGGATGTTGAGGGTATTTAATCCTTGGTTCTCTGTGTACTCTGGGTGAGTTTGTGTAAAAACGGCTAGCTGGTCTGGTTGGTCAGTTGGATATGCCCACACCCATTACAGTGCTTTTGGAAAGTATTCAAATTCCTTAACTTTTTCAACATTTTGTTACGTTCCAGCCTTATTCTAAAATGGATTCAACCCAAAAAAAATCATCATCAATCCTCATCAAACTACACACAATCACCATAATGACAAAGCCAAAACAGTTTTTACATTTTTTGGCGAATTTATATTTGAAAAAGAAGTCTGGGCTCTGGCTGGGCCACGCAAGGACATTCAGAGACTTGTCCCGAAGCCACTCCTTCATTGTCCTTGCTGTGTGCTTAGGGTTGTTGTCCTGTTGGAAGGTGAATCTTCACCCCAGTCTGGTGACTAGCGGGGTCTCTCAGGGGTAGTGTCTCTCAAGGGAGTAGCCAGGCTAGCTAGGGGAGTATCGGCTGTGGTGGCGTGACAGTGAGGATGGCTCTAGCTCGGTTGCCTAGAGCGGTGACGATCAGGAGAGTAGCGCCGGTGACTCAGGCCGGGAGGGCCTGGAATACGCCCTCCTGAGCATGACGCAGGTTCTCATATTTTCTCTGCAACTCCCTACTGGAGAGGGTGTGGTCATAGACGGGCCTGTTGCAGGGCTATTAATCTCTTAAATGAGAGAGGTGTGTAGGGCCTCGCAGCTCCTCTTCCTCAGGTTCATGACGACTGAGGTGGGTTGTGACAGTCATCTCTTGGCAAGACGCACAGATTATTTTCGGGGCACCTCAATATCTCAACTATAGCAGGTCAGAATCCGGCGATACGAAAGACAGTGTAAAAACTGCAAGCTGGAGCTGGTCTGAGTGGTCGGAATGCCCTCACCCGCTATATACTTAAAATCAAATTACATTTTGTTGTTCACATTCACATATTTAGCAGATGTTATTGCGGGTGTAGCGAAATGCTGATTGGTTTGGTTCTGCCCACTATAGTGCTGTCTGGTTAGAACATGATGTTGAGACCCATCACTACTCTGGATGGTCACCACCACACAGACACAGCTGTTACAATTTGAAAATGTTTTATATGATTGTGTGGTTATATTTGCTGGACGCACACACCTCAGTAAGGAACAGCATGTCAAAAGTCTGTCGGCAGCACAACACTTTGCTTCTTCTCAAGATGGATGATGGCGCGCACTAACTAAAGGTTAGTCAAGGCAGGTGGTATCCTGCAGCACATACAATCGCCCTGATTGGTTGGATGAACAGAGGTGTGAACTGTACTCTCTCTTTCTAACTCACATTTATCTTCTCTGTACCCGCTGTGCTGCTCATATGAGACAAAGACAGTGTGGAAAATAGAAGAACAGTGGATAGGATAGAGAGTGGAACAATGACAAATGACTGAACGAAGCACAAAGAAACAGTGGTGAAAGGGAGACGATGGCAGGGGTGCTACAAGTTGAATTGGGGGAAATGCTATGTGAGTTCCTGCAGAGTAGATCTGTCTCTGTCAGCAGCGTCTGTTTTTATTTGGCGACTGCGGCTGTGATTTCTCTTTCAGGGGAGCAGGCGATCTCTGCTCTCTGGCCTCAGTGGAGTTCTGCTCCCCTGGCTGACTCTCCCACCAGGCTGTCCCTGGCTCTGCAGCAAAATCTGGACAATTTGTTTAATTCATCCAGTGTCTCCAGCTCAATTAGGAGCCGTGTCAACAGATGAAATGATTCAGTCTGGCTGTGGCTGGCCTGGCTGCTTGGTTATATCCATGGCCACTTTGGCCCCGGTTATGTACTGTCTCTCTGCTTAAGGTACCTCTTTAAACCCTGCAGTGCACTTGAACTGTCTGATGTATCAGAGCTTAGAATGTACCTCAGGTATTCACACTCATCCTCAGTTTAGATTTATATAGATGAATATGGTTTCATCTCATCCAGGTAGTTTTTATATGCGTTGGTCTATGTTCATTGACCGTTTTATCATAAGCCACCATTTATTTTGATGATATGTTTCCACCAGAATCATCTCCTCTACGTTTTACGTTGTGCTCTATCTTCAATCACACCTGAGCACTGAAATTCCAGTGTGTATCATATGATGCATGAGCCCATCTCATTCCAAAGCAGACAGTTGATCTGTAACCATTCTCTAATGGATCTTTGTGCAATGCTCTCTCTAAGCTGCGTGTGTGCGCTGGCTCGCAGCTCCCTGGGAATGCCCCACAGAAGAAATATATCCGCCCACCCAGAGAAGCACGATATTGAATTTTTCCCCCATAATTAACAGAGTCAACGTTTCCCTTTTACTGTGGGAATTGTAATTGAATCAACGCAATATTAGCAACTTTCAATGCAACATAACAAACGAGATTGTGTTGTAAGCAGAACGCATCGGAGTAGGATTCTATTGCATTAACACGTATGACCCATACTCTTTACATACCGGTGCGCCATAACCAGTCAGCTTCAGTAGGCCAACAGTAAATGTAAATAGACCATTGCCATATATGGATCTGTGCCATTCACTTTGAACTGGACTGTTTACAGCATGAGTGGTCGTGAGTAGATGCGCTTGTTTTGAGATGAAAGCGAGAGCTGTGTATGGGCTTGTTTTGAGATCAAAGCAAGAGCTGCGTGTGGCTACGTGTGCACATTTGTTCATATCCTTTACTAGTTAGTGAGTTATTAGCCCAGTTAAACATAATTTGCAGTCAGCAATATGGGAGTGGTTGTTTCCTACAAGAGCACAAAACATCTACATTTCTAGATATCTTTGAAAAGCGAGTCAGGTAAACAGATTTTTTTTTTGTCTTAAAGGGGCAGTGTTGTATTTTGAGACCGGCTTGAATAAGCTATGTAGGCAGAGGTTGGTGTATTTTTGTCTGATTCTCTGTAATAATGGTATGGGAATAATAATGCATTTATTTTGTAAAGTGGTTTCATGCATCAAAAACAACATTTTCAGTCACCTACTTGTCTGAATGACAAGTGGATAAACAGGTTAATGTCAAGCCCTGCATGTTTTTTTCTTGCAGAAGTCTCATGGAATGTAGGTCTAAATTGAACAACACACCTTGACTACTACTGTAGGCTGAATGATAGAACAGCTATTTCCATGTTAAAATGTTATGGGATGCATTTTCTCTGTTTTTGATGGTAGGCCACTGTTAGGCCTACATTATGATCAAATAGCCAAAGTAGCCTACTTGACCACTGTCTGAAACTGTAACTTAAAGCGGGTACAGCCTCAGTGTTCACAGTAAACGCATGCTGGAAGTTGCACAGAATTTTTACAACCTTGAAGTTTGTGATCAGCAGACCTATAATAAATTGCAGGGAACATTGCTTATATGCCACACTGAATCAAAGCGCCTATGTGTTCCTCTCCTACCGAATCAGACAGTGTATTACCAACCAACCCCAGGTGCCATTATGACACATTTATAAAAAATTTAAAAACTGGTAGGCCAGTTGAGAACAAGTTCTCATTTACAACTGTAATCTGGCCAAGATAAAGCAAAGCAGTGCGACAACAACTCAGTTACACATAAACAAATGTACAGTCAATAACAAAAAAGAAAAATAGAAAGATTTATGTGCAGTGTTTGCAAATGTAGAATAGTAGGGTGGAGGCAATAAATAGGCCCTAGAGGCGCAAATAATTACAGATAACATTAATACTGGAGTGATATATGTGCAGATGATGATGTGCAAGTAGAGATACTGGGGTGCAAAAGAGAAAGAGGGTAAGTAATAATATGGGGATGAGGTAGTTGGGTGTGCTATTTACAGATTGGCTGTGTACAGGTACAGTGATCGGTAAGCTGCTCTGATAGCTGATGCTTAATGTTAGAGAGGGCGATATAAGACCTCAGCTTCAGAGATGTTTGCAATTTGTTCCAGTCATTGGCAGCAGAGAACTGGAAAGAAAGGTGGCCAAAGGAAGTGTTGGCTTTGGCTTTGGGGATGAACAGTACAATATACCTGCTGGAGTGCGTGCTACGGGTGGGTGTTGCTGTAGTGACCAGTGAGCTGAGATAAGGCGGGGCTTTACCTAGCAAAGAATTCTAGATGACCTGGAGCAGTTTCCCAAGAAAGCTAAGGTAACTGAGCTAAATAACTATTGCCCCGTAGCACTCACTTCCATCATCATGAAGTGTTTTGAGAGACTAGTTAAGGATCATATCACCTCCATCCTACCTGACACCCTAGACCCACTCCAATTTGCTTACCGCCCCAATAGGTCCACAGACGACGCAATCATACTGCACACTGCCCTAACCCATCTGGACAAGAGTAATACCTATGTAAGAATGCTGTTCATTGACTACAGCTCAGCATTTTACACCATAGTACCCTCCAAACTCGTCATTAAGCTCGAGACCTGGGTCTCGACCCCGCCCTGTGCAACTGGGTACTGGACTTTCTTACAGACCGCCCCCAGTTGGTGAGGGTAGGAAACAACATCTCCACCACGCTGATCCTCAACATTGGGGCCTCACAAGGGTGTGTTCTCAGCCCTCTACTGTACTCCCTGTTCACCCATGATTGCGTGGCCGTGCACACCTCCAAATCAATCATCACGTTTGCAGACGACACTTCAGTGGTAGGCTTGATTACCAACAACAATGAGACGGCCTATAGGGAGGAGGTGAGGGCACTCGGAGTGTGGTGTCAACAAAACAAAACAGATGATCGTTAACTTCAGGAAACAGCAGAGGGAGCACCCCCCTATCCACATCGACAGGACAGTAGTGGAGAGTTTTAAGTTCCTCGATGTACACATCACGGACAAACTGAAATGGTCCACCCACACAGACAGCGTGGTGAAGAAGGCGCAACAGTGCCTCTTTAACCTCAGGAGGCTGAAGAAATTTGGCTTGTCGCCTAAAACACTCTGAAACTTCTACAGATCGAGAGCATCCTGTCGAGTTGTATCACCGCCTGGTACGGCAACTGCTCGGCCCACAACCGTAAGGCTCTCCAGAGGGTAGTGAGGTCTGCACAACGCATCACCGGGGGCAAACTACCTCCCCTCCAGGACACCTACACCGCCCGGTGTCACAGGAAGGCTAAAAAGATCATCAAGGACAACAACCACCCGAGCCACTGCCTGTTCATCCCGCTATCATCCAGAAGGCGAGGTCAGTACAGGTGCATCAAAGCAGGGACCGAGAGACTGAGAAACAGCTTCTGTCTCAAGGCCATCAGACTGTTAAACAGCCATCACTAACATTGAGTGGCTGCTGCCAAAGTACTGACTCATCTCTAGCCACTTTAATAATAAAAAACAGGATGTAATAAATGTATCATTAGTCACTTAAACAATGCCACTTTATATAATGTTTACATACCTTATATTACTCATCTCATATGTATATAGTGTATTCTATACCATCTATTGCATCTTGCCTATGCTGTTCGGCCATCGCTCATCTATATATTTATATGAACATATTCTTATTCATTCCTTTACACTTGTGGATATAAAGTAGTTGTTGTGAAATTGTTAGGTTACTTGTTAGATATTACTGCATGGTCAGATCTAGAAGCACAAGCATTTCGCTACACTCACATTAACATCTGCTAATCATGTGTATGTTACCAATAAAAATTGATTTGATTTTGTAGTATATGGGGCTTTGGTGACAAAACGGATGACATTGTGATAGACTACATCCAGTTTTCTGAGTAGTGTTAGGGGCTGTTTTGTAAATGACATTGCCAAAGTCAAGGATCGGTAGGATAGTCAGTTTTACGAGGGTATCTTTGAAGGCATGAGTGAAGGAGGCTTTGTTGCGAAATAGAAAGCTGATTCTAGATGTCATTTTGAATTGGAGATGCTTAATGTGAGTTTGGAACGAGAGTTTACAGTCTAACCAGACACCTAGGTATTTGTATTTGTTCACATCTTTTACCCCAGGCTTTTATCCATGGCTTTTAATGTGTCTCTCTGAGCCAGAGGTTGGAAAGGCAGTGTGAGTTCAGGGAGAGGGCAGTGGAAGATGTAGGTGGAGAGGAAACAGACCTGTTCTCATTCACTGTCAATGATTAGGCCTAAGTAACTCAGTCATCACCTCCTGAGGGTAACTTGGCAGCGTATTCACACTCAGGGAGTTGGTGTCCCATTGTCACCCAACAGTTCTGCATTCTGCTGCCCCTGAGTATGAAATGAATATGAAGTATAAAATATGGATGAATGTTCGCATTGTGCTGGTATTGGACTGACAATGCCTGTGTGCCTTATCTACAGTATAGTCCAGTAGCATCATATCACACTCCCCTAACCTTGTATAACCCAACTGCTACCATTTTGATGCAGCCTTGTGGTTCAGCAGGTGTTGAATAGCTGAACACCTGTGTCACATTCCTGTAAAGCTCTCCGGTCAACATTACTGTTCAACCGCTAGTTGTGCACAGGGAACTCATTTGCAGTGTTGTATCCCCCCCCATCATGGTTGCCAGTTCACTGAGCATGATGGCTCACATTTATTGGTGTTCCTCGTTGGGTCTCGGCAGTGCTACCACCAGAGACATTGTGTGCAAAAAATAATAATTTTGCAGGTGCTGTCTTACATGCACCGGTTTGGGAGTTGTAGAGGCTGGCTGTAGAGGCTGGCTGTGATTTTCCGTTGTCGTGTTTCCTTTAGGTTTGAGAAAGTAAACAAGATCAAGTGATTCGTTTGACGTAGTTTTAACTCAACATATTTAATGTTACCAGAGTCTGCTACCAGAGTCAGAAGGCCTCAGTGGAGCAGTGGTCAAATGTAGGCTTGAAGTTTTTCACCCACTTTGGGGAACCATTTGTCATCTGCCAAATAGAATCCACTAACTTGTCTCTCCGGGGAGAGAGAAATTTGTAGTATGGAGTCCGTACTCTGTCACGAAGCAGGCTGCACACACAGGCAAACCAAGCGCCCGACTAACTAGCTTATCCATAAACTATGAGGTCTGCTGGTGATTTGGGGAACAGCTATATGGGATGCAGCCTCTCTCATTTGTATTATTAATCTGGTTTTCATATTTATTGGGAAAAAATGGTCTGTGAAATCAATCAAAGGAGGCATCAGCCAGTGATTGGGCTTGTTGTGGCCCTGCCTCTGGTTTGTCAGATTGGTCTTGACAGCACCAGACACCAGTTCCACTACTATATGAATTAGTTTTGTACTGTGACCTCGTTTAGCTGGGATGATGATTGTCTGTAGCCAAGCCTTAGTTTTGTGTGGCGGTTTCTCCCATCAATTTAATGGTTGTGTGTTTTCTTCTCATTGTTGATCCTCGCTCCTCGGTGGTGTAATCACTCCGCCTGCTGCCATGTCGGCACTAAGCTATAATCATCAATATTGTTTTTCTGTTGCTTGTGCTGATGGTCGAGATAGCTGCTGCTTCAACCCAGCAGAGGTTTGGCAGCAGCTATCTCAGTGTTTTACTAAAATGATGGGCTTTTGACTGGAGCTTAATGAAAAGTGGGAAGCATCTGTGGGCCTCCAGACTTCTTCAACCTCATGAGGAAAGTCAGAGCATGCTCATAATTGGCTCGCATTCAGACAGATCTCCTATTATTTATGAAAAATTTGCAGAGGATTGTTCTACAACATGAGCCAGGTATAAGTGAGTCATAAAATGAATATAATGTTATTATAGCTTGAATGAAAGCAAAGGGGATCTACCAGAATGTTCTAAATGCACAGGATACTACACAATTACATACTTCACATCACCCTGCTTGTAAGGTGCATGAAATATGTTTTCTCCTCTCAGTACTAATTATGAATATAGAATATGTTCATTCTAACAGTTCTAGCAGCTTGTCTGAATATAATGCTAAATCCACAGCTCTGCTCCGTTCTCCCTAGCCTGAGCACTCAAGTGTTTGGCAGATGCTGCCAATCTTTAAGGTGCTCTTTTGACTTTGTGAATGAAAGCTCCTATTTTAGACTATTCATTTTTTTTTTTAAATGACCTTAGGCGTGATTGCTACATTTGCTTTCAGTCCAAACAGATTGAAGAAAGAGAGAGACAGTGGAAAAAACAATATTAAACATCCCCCCCAGTTTTCTAAGTTGTTTGTGTTTTGCTGACAATTTCACCAGTGAACCAGAAGGAAACGCATTTGCCTTGTCACATGTGCGCGCAAATACACACTCATGCTCGCACGCACACACCTAAACTTACACAAACGCACACACTTACACATTCTGCAAATTAGATCAATATCCATAGTTCGATGACTGATTGGGTACAGGGTTCCCAATGATCACTGGAATATTAACAATTTTGAGGCAGTTAAGATACAGCAGCAAAGACCTGATAATGGAACCAGAGGTGGATGCAGGGAGTTTTTGGGGGGCTAGCTAGAGAGAGCAGAGAGAGAGAGCGACGTAGTTCTGTTGTAGTGTATCTCTCCAGGGACAGCTTGGCTTCTGGGGCCTCAGCTGGTTCTTGCTGAATAAGATTAGCCTTATTGTAGCTTGTAGCTCTCCCTCAAAGACTTGTTCTACACAGTGAAACCCACTTTAGATGGGAACATTTTAAACGCTCTTTCTCCCACTTTTATTGCAGTGTTCTGTAGAGTTTTTTTGTGGTTGTGCGTCACTACTGGCTTGATGAGCAGATAGCTTCACTTTAAAGCTAGGGCTAACCTAAGGCTGTTAAAAACAATCCACACACACAAACAAACACATACTGAACAAACACACTCACACACTCTTTCTCATGCACACACACACACACACACCTTTTTCATGATGCACCACTGGTGTCTGCAGTTTAGGGCCTTGTTTACAGGCTACTCATGATACGTCATCCTTAGTTAGCTTTGGCTGTCGCAGTCCCTCCCCCCTGTCTCCACCAGCTGCTGGGGCTGCAGGCCTGACTTTGGTGCCTCCTTGCTGGGTTGCGGATGTCCACTCTCTGGCAGTGGTGTCCCACCCCAGGGCCAACCACATTGCATGGCTGCCTCTGTCCCTGCCTGTCGCCCCTCCAGCTCCAGCCTCCATCAAAGGACCCAAGTGACACAGTGGTGGGGAGAGTAGTGGGAACCTGATACATCAATATTTCACAGATATTTCCCCCACTACTGCTTTGTCAAATTCAAGGGAAATGTCCTTTCAAGCTGCTTCTCCGAATAGACATTTTCAGTAGATACAATAGTGCCTGACTTGCTTTGTTTTACCCTCTTCCAGACTCTATGCTTCTCCCTCCTCTCCTCCACTCTACACTTCTACTGCATCCTTTCATACTGTAAAGTCTCTGATCCACAGGGGTGAGTACTATGC
This sequence comes from Oncorhynchus tshawytscha, assembly GCF_018296145.1. Taxonomy (NCBI): domain Eukaryota; kingdom Metazoa; phylum Chordata; class Actinopteri; order Salmoniformes; family Salmonidae; genus Oncorhynchus; species Oncorhynchus tshawytscha. The sequence goes on from NC_056448.1 coordinate 24,246,935, forward strand.
CCCCCCCCCTCTCTCTCTCCCCTCCAGCGACGGAGGTCAATTCATTACCTTCCTTAAGCCATTCGTTCTCCCGCCTGACTTTAAAGCAAGGTTAGTCTCGTGGCAGAAAACATTGTTCTTGATTTGTGCCTGCATCTGTGTGGCTCTGCTCTGCCAGAACGTGAGAGAGCCTTTGAAGGGCCAAAACGAGGGGGAACACCTACGCGTCCCTGAACACAAGTGGTTCAGTTAATTCTCTCCTTTCTTTAGCTTTCCTTTTCCTATTCTTTTCTCTTTCTTTTTTTTTTGTGTCCCAGTTCGTTAGTTGAGGTAGTAGCACCACCTCTCTTAGACACTGTGTGATGACATATGATGTTTGATGCATTCAGATCCCGTATGTCTTTTTTTTCTCACCTCAGGCCCCTGTTAATGAGGTATGGTAAGTCAGTACTGACTTACATGGACTTACATGGACAATTGGGAACTTGGAAACTTCTGACTTCAGTGTATTCAACATAACTGGGAACTCTGGGGGGAAAAAAATCATCTCAGACTGGGGAAAAATAGTTTTGAACGGTCATCCAAATCGGAATTCCAAGTCAGAAACTCTGGTATCTTTCTAGAAATGACGTGACCATCACAACCGTCATGATTTGATCTCATTTCTTTCCTGAGTACCCAGTTGTCCTGAAAGCGCCAGAAGTCCATCAGGACTTGTCAGACAGTGACGTTAAACGCCCACACCAGTAGAAATCCCCCTTTTCGAGCGGAGAGACGATGGCCAAAGCCTACCCATGATGTAACTCAATAAATCATCGTTTTCAGTCAAAGTATGGTATATTTTGGCTTGAAGTGCCAAATCAGAATGTGTGACTTTGGATGTTTCTGTGAGTCTTGCATGTCTTTTCCTACGAGATGACGTGCAAATTCTTTTCAGCCTATGTTTTATTTCAGGGCTGGGTCTTATTTAAATGTAAACACCCACCATCATGGCAATGGTTATTAATCAGAAACACTTGCTGCAAAGTTCTTCCAGGTAGTTGAGGCCTAGGCTGTCAACTACAAGGGCAGCCTTGTCAGACCTATTGCCCACCAATCATGACATCATGCATAAAATATGAAGTAGGATTATGAGTGTCTAGTCTATCCTCATGTAAGGAGATGTGGGAGAAAATAGCCTACATATTGTTTTCTTGTCTCTTAACGGCTAGCCTGAAGTCCAGACTCTTCCTTTCATATACCTACTAGCAAGCTAGTGATGACTATTCGCTAACATACAACATGTTCTCCGATCTGGTGCTCTGGTCCCTTTCCTCCTCGGTCTCTGTATTGCTGTCTCTACCTTCCTGCCCCTTGTTTTGTTGTCTGTGCCCAATGTTTGTGCCATGTTGTTGCTGGCCTTGCTATGTTGTCTTAGGTCTCTATTTATGTAGTGTTGTATTGTCTCTCTTGTCGTGATTTATATTTGTAAATTATTTTTAATCCCAGCTCTCGTCCCCTCAGGAGGCCTTTTGCCATTTGGTAGGCCGTCATTGTAAATAAGAATTTGTTCTAAACTGACTTGCCTAGTTAAATAAAGGTTCAATTAAAAAATATAGTGAGCTGGCATGGTAAGACTTAGGGACTGTATTCAGAGGAGGAGACATTTAGCATGTGTTCTCCCCACTCTGACTGGGCCATGTTGAACTGGCTGTCCATTGGTCCCTCCACCACTGTATGTTGCTGTGATTAAACCCCTCCATCAGTGTCCCGTAGTAAACGGTGCACAGAGCGGACAGAGCATTCCAATGAGAACCAGGCCGACAGAGAGTGGGGGAGAGGAGTGGTCGGCCCTACGTAGTGTGAAATGGCTTTCCCTTACCGTTCAGCCTGCAACCAACCCTCACTGTGCCTCACTTGCATCTATTTTTGACTGTCAACTTTTAAACCCAATCCCAAACAAACAAATAGCATGCTGACATCACTTAGCCTTAGCACAAAGCGTCATAAGTACAAAGCGTCATAAAAGTACAATGCAGAAACAGACATAAATGGATTTCGATGAAATATAAAAAGCACCACCCTTGTAAGTTCACTAATTGATGAGGTCTAAAACGGTACAGTATTGTATCTGGCATGTTCTAATTTTTAATTCTTAGAACAACCCCGAGCACTTTGTTCTTAAAATAACTCTCCATCTCAATTCAAAGGGCTTCATTGGCATGGGGAACATGTTTTCATTGCCAAAGCATTGGAATAGACAAACAAAAGTGAAATAAACAATTGAAATACTCTAACAGTAAAGTTTTAAAAGAAAATTTAGACGTTTCAAATACTATATTATTGACTATGTTTAGTGATGAAACAATGTGCAAATAGTTGAAATATGAAATGGAAAATAAACAGATACATATAGGTTGTATTCAGAATGATGTTTGTTCTTCACTGGTTGCCCTTTTCTTGTGACAACAGGTCAACACATCTTGCTGCTGTGGTGGCACAATGTGGTATTTCACCTGATAGATATGGGAGTTTGTTTTCAAATTCTTTGTTGATCTCAATAGAAAGGCTATGCTCACTGAGTCTGTACATAATCAAAGCTTTCCTTAATTTTGGATCAGTCACAGTGTTCAGGTATTCTGCTACGGTGTACTCTCTGTTTAGGGCCAACTAGCATTACAGTTTGTGCACTTCCTTTTATTGTTCTTTCCAATGTGTCAAGTTAAATATCTTTTTGTTTTCTCATGATTTGGTTGGGTCAAATTTGTATGCTGTCCTGGAGCTTTGTGGGGTTTGTTTGTGAACAGAGTCCCTGTAACAGCTGGCTGAGATTCATCTCTCCTGCAGGTGTGGGCTTTGTTATGGAAGGTTTGATAATCACTTATTTTTAGGTGGCTGTAGATATTAATTGTTCTTTTCTGGATTTTGATAATTAGCGTGAATCATCCTAATTCTGCTCTGCATGCATTATTTGGTGTTTTACATTGTACAGAGATTGTTTTGGCCTTTCTAGGGAGTTTTTCCTAGCCACCGTGCTTCTACACCTGCATTGCTTGCTGTTTGGGGTTTTAGGCTGGGTTTCTGTACAGCACTTTGAGATATCAGCTGATGTACGAAGGGCTATATAAATTAATTTGATTTGATTTTTGCCGAATTCTTGCATGCAGTCTCAATTTGGTGTTTGCCCCATTTTGTGAATTCTTGGTATTGAGCCGACCCCAGACCTCACAACCATAGAGGACTATAACTGATTTGAAGTATTTTCAGCCAGATCCGAATTTGGATGGCAAATTGTATTTTCCTTTTGATGGCTTATAAGGCCCTTCTTGCCTTGTTTCTCAGATCGGTCATAGCTTTGTGGAAGTTAACTGTGGTGCTGATTAGGGATGCACCATATATCGGTGAACATGTCGGAATCGGCCGATATTAGCTAAAAATGACAATATCGGTATTGGCCCGATGTCTAGTTTAACGGCGATGTTGAAGCCTGATGTCAAAGCTACCGTGCATACCTATATAAAGTAAGTACATTACGTACTGACACCATGAAAAATGTTGCGCTACATGTGCAACACAGCATTCCTAACCTAGCCCACAATGTCTGCTGTGTGGATCTAGCAGTCATTTGAAAGAGTAAGAACATTTCAGCGAGACATCCATTAAAGCCAACATAATGGAATTCATTCCCCTTGACAATCAACCGTTCTCTGTCGTGGGTGATGTTGGCTTTGGCCGACTGATCGAGCACCGGTACACACTACCAAGTGCGCTATTTTTCGGATGTTGCCCAACCAGAGTTACATAGTAATAGCGTCACTGCTATTATTAGCTTCACAACATACATACTATGGAGTGCCGTTTGGGTCTTTGCGTGTCAAAAAAGATACAGTAGCACTGTCAAAGCTGTACAAAAAAAGTCTGCAAACACCGGCTACGAACGATGTGTTTACAATACCGCGTTGGTAATAAAGCATCATTTGTACGACAGCAACTTCTGGGGTAGCTAGCTTTTAGCTTCGTACCTAGCTAGCACCAATACAACCAGCCTGAAAACAATGGCCAGTAGACACTGCAGTCATTTTCATTATTCTTAGCAAGGATTTAGGAATCCTTGTAAGTAAGTATTAGCGAGGTTGCCACTTGTTGTTCGCCTATTGAAATTGAACTTCAGTTCATTAAAATAAATAGCTAGCCAGCAACTTAAGCTTGTTGCCCAAGCTAACGTTCTAAGCAGCCAACTAGCTTCATCTGGATAGTGGCGGTCGACCGGACCAGGTTATGTGTTGTGAAGCTAGCCACAATAAAGGGGCGGCAGGGTAGCCTAGTGGTTAGAGCATTGGACTAGTAACCGGAAGGTTGTGAGTACAAAACCCCCGAGCTGACAAGGTACAAATCTGTCGTTCTGCCCCTGAACAGGCAGTTAACCCACTGTTCCCAGGCCGTCATTGAAAATAAGAATGTGTTCTTAACTGACTTGCCTGGTTAAATAAAGGTTAAATTAAATTAAAACAATAAGGATTAGGCACAATAGTGGAATTTGTGGTTTACCTTCAAAATAAAAGTATGTCATTGACAGTGATGCAAATGAATACAAATAGTAGAATTATCCCGTACTTTTATTTTGAAGGCTAACCACAAAGTCCACTATTGTCGCTAATCCTTATTGTGGCTAACTTATTAATCAAATAAGAACTGTCTTATAAATTAGGGTTATTTTAGATGATGACACGTAGCTATATAGTTAGCTAGCAAACTATAGCTACTGAAACAGATTGTCATTTTGCTATGTTTTTGGGGAAGAAGATTGTTTGCATCCATAAGCTATCTAGCTTTTTTCATGACCAGCACTGTAGGTGTGTGAGACAACTTTACCAGCATCATATCATACATGAACCGTTGTGACATATGAAATACGAGTGCTAGTGTAATCTGTGTAATAACTATGTAAAAAATTAATGAACGCGTAAAATTATTATGTGACGTGCAGTCATATTCAGGTCCTGATTGGTCAACAAGCCGAGGTAGGTATAGTTTTTCAGTGTATTCATGGTCCTGGCAACTGGATCTTTTTTGGAACACCATTATTTTTGTCTTACTGAGTTTTACTGTCAGGGCCCAGGTCTGACAGAATCTTTGCAGAAGATCTAGGTGCTCCTGTAGGCCTTCCTTGGTTGGGGGGGCTGCAGAATGTTCTATTGTTAAAGAGGATGGAGCTCTTAAGCTGCCTCCCAGTCTCACCCCCAGGCCCTGAGGAAAGAAATCTGAACCTCTCTCTCTCTCTCTCTCTTTATTCTCCTCTCTCTCTCCCCGTTCCTCCATCCTGTAGTGTGGCTCTCCGTCAGACAGCGTGGGCCCAGGAGAGGGGGAGACTGATGGCGGCAGCGTGGGTAACTGTCCCTCTGACAAATTGATGGAGGGCAAGCTAATAAAAGGTAAGGCGTGATGAAGACGTGGACACAGATGCACAAGTGCGCGTACATGCACCCGCAACACACACACATACAGTGGGGAGAACAAGTATTTGATACACTGCTGATTTAGCAGGTTTTCCTACTTACAAAGTATGTAGAGGTCTGTAATTTTTATCATAGGTACACTTCAACTGTGAGAGACAGAAAATCACAAAGTAATGAATTTGCATTTTATTGCATGACATAAGTATTTAATCACCTACCTTTTAAGAAGCCCTCCTGTTCTCCACTCATTACCTGTATTAACTGCACCTGTTTGAACTTGTTACCTGTATAAAAGACACCTGTCCACACACTCAATCAAACAGACTCCAACCTCTCCACAATGGCCAAGATCAGAGAGCTGTGTAAGGACAACAGGGATACAATTGTAGACCTGCACAAGGCTGGGATGGGCTACAGGACAATAGGCAAGCAGCTTGGTGAGAAGGCAACAGCTGTTGGCGCAATTTTTAGAAAATGGAAGAAGTTCAAGATGATGACCAATCATCCTCGGTCCATGCAAGATCTCACCTCGTGGGGCATCAATGATCATGAGGAAGGTGAGTGATCAGCCCAGAACTACACGGCAGGACCTGGTCAATGATCTGAAGAGAGCTGGGACCACAGTCTCAAAGAAAACCATTAGTAACACACTACGCCGTCATGGATTAAAATCCTGCAGGGCACGCAAGGTCCCCCTGCTCCAGCCAGCACATGTCCAGGCCCATCTGAAGTTTGCCAATGACCATCTGGATGATCCAGAAGAGGAATGGGAGGTCATGTGGTCTGATGAGACAAAAATAGAGCTTTTTGGTCTAAACTCCACTCGCTGCTTTTCTGATGTACAAATACTTATGCCATGCAATAAAATGCAAATTAATTACTTAAAAATCATACAATGTGATTTTATGGATTTTTGTTTTAGATTCCGTCTCACAGTTGAAGTGAACCTATGATAAAAAAAATTACAGACCTCTACATGCTTTGTAAGTAGGAAACACTGCCAATTTTGCAGGTTATCTGCAATGCTTAAACACACACACACGCAACATACACATGGAGGCACAGTTTGTCTGCTCGTGGGGGTGGCAAGCGTGCGTGTGAGGTTGGCTGGTTGTTTGGTTGTGTGTGTGGCTTAATTTGGAGCTATCAGCTAGTAAATGGCAGTTAAGATTAAGTGGCTACAGGCTGTTCATAAAGCATTCTGGCTGGCTGAGGCTCATGTCTGGCCCATGGTAAGGACATTAAACCCCCAGCTGGAGATACTCACTCTGTCTGCCTGGGGAAGGTTAATGGTATATGGTAAAAGGAGTGACTGTTACCGCGAACACATTTTCATCTCAAACGACAGCTTGCTTTAATCAAACGCCCCCTCCTCTCTCTTTCACCTCTGCCTTCCTTCCCAGCATCCTTTGCGCCGATCTGCTTTGCCATCAAAGCCAAAGAAAACGACATGCTACCGCTGGAGAAGAACCGTGTGCGGCTGGACGACGACTCGGACGATGACCTGGACAAGTTGCTGGGGGAGGAGGGTCTGGAGGCCCTCCGAGACGGGGGTGAGATGGTGGTCAGAGAGGTTCCTGCATCCCCCGCCCCCGAGGAGAAGAGACCCACTCTCACCCTGGAGGAGCTGGAGGCTAAACAAGGTAGCTAGCTATTTAATGTCTCAATGTGGCTGAACTTTACATATTAAGGAACGTCTTATTTTACTTTACCTAAAAGCTTTTTGGAATATCAAATAAAATGTATTTATATAGCCCTTCTTACATCAGCTGATATCTCAAAGTGCTGTACAGAAACCCAGCCTAAAACCCCAAACAGCTTGCAATGCAGGTGTAGAAGCACGGTGGCTAGGAAAAACTCCCTAGAAAGGCCAAAACCTAGGAAGAAACCTAGAGAGGAACCAGGCTATGAGGGGTGGCCAGTCCTCTTCTGGCTGTGCCGGGTGGAGATTATAACAGTACATGGCCAAGATGTTCAAATGTTCATAAATGACCAGCATGGGCAAATAATAATAATCACAGTAGTTGTCGAGGGTGCAGCAAGTCAGCAGCTCAGGAGTAAATGTCAGTTGGCTTTTCATAGTCAATCATTAAGAGTATCTCTACCACTCCTGCTGTCTCTAGAGAGTTGAAAACAACAGGTCTGGGACAGGTGGCACGTCCGGTGAACAGGTCAGGGTTCCATAGCTGCAGGCAGAACAGTTGAAACTGGAGCAGCAGCACGGCCAGGTGGACTGGGGACAGCAAGGAGTCATCATGCCAGGTAGTCCTGAGGCATGGTCCTAGGGCTCAGGTCCTCTGAGAGAGAGAAGGAAAGAGAGAATTAGAGAGAGCATATTTAAATTCATACAGGACATCGGATAAGACAGGAGAAGTACTCCAGATATAATAAACTGACTCTAGCCCCCCGACACAAACTACTGCAGCATAAATACTGAAGGCTGAGACAGGAGGGGTCAGGAGACACTGTAGCCCCATCCGATGGTACCCCCGGACAGGGCCAAACAGGAAGGATATAACCCCACCCACTTTGCCAAAGCACAGCCCCCACACCACTAGAGGGATATCTTCAACCACCAACTTACCATCCTGAGACAAGGCCGAGTATAGCCCACAAAGTTCTCCGCCATGGCACAACCCAGGGGGGAGCGCCAACCCAGACAGTAAGATCACGTCTGTGACTCACTCAACCCACTCAAGTGACACACCCCTCACAGGGACGGCATGGAAGAGCCCCAGTGACTCCCCTGTAATAGGGTTAGAGGCAGAGAATCCCAGTGGAGAGCGTGGAACCAGCCAGGAAGAGACGGCAAGGGTGGTTCGTTGCTCCAGAGCCTTTCCGTTCACCTTCACACTCCTGGGCCAGACTACACTCAATCATATGACCCATTGAAGAGATGAGTCTTCAGTAAAGACATAAAGGTTGAGGCCGAGTCTGCGTCTCTCACATGGGTAGGCAGACCATTCCATAAAAATGGAGCTCTATAGGAGAAAGCCCTGCCTCCAGCTGTTTGCTTAGAAATTCTAGGGACAATTAGGAGGCCTGCATCTTGTGACCGTAGCGTACGTGTAGGTATGTACGGCACGACCAAATCGGAAAGATAGGTAGGAGCAAGCCCATGTAATGCTTTGTAGATTAACAGTAAAACCTTCAGTCCTTGCTTTAACAGGAAGCCAGTGTAGGGAGGCTAGCACTAGAGTAATATGATCAAATGTTTTGGTTCTAGTCAGGATTCTAGCAGCCTTATTTAGCACTAACTGAAGTTTATTTAGTGCTTTATCCGGGTAGCCAGAAAGTAGAGCATTGCAGTAGTTTAACCTATAAGTAACAAAAGCATGGATTGATTTTTCTGCATCATTTTTGGACAGAATGTTTCTGATTTTTGCAATGTTAGAGTAACGCCGAGGTCCTTTCACAGTTTTTTTTGAGACGACTGTACAACCATCAAGATTAATGGTCAGATTCAACAGAAGATCTCTTTGTTTCTTGGGACCTAGAACAAGCATCTCTGTTTTGTCCGGGTTTAAAAGTAGAAAGTTTGCAGCCATCCACTTCCTTATGTCTGAAACACAGGCTTCTAACGAGGGCAATTTTGGGGCTTCACTGTGTTTCATTGAAATGTACAGCTGTGTGTCATCCGCATAGCAGTGAAAGTTAACATTATGTTTTCGAATGACAACCCCAAGAGGTAAAATATATAGTGAAAGCAATAGTGGTCCTAAAACGGAACCTTGAGGAACACCGAAATGTACAGTTGATTTGTCAGAGGACAAACCATTCACAGAGACAAACTGATATCTTTCCGGAAGATAAGATCTGAACCCGGCCAGAACTTGTCCGTGTAGACCAATTTGGGTTTCCGATCTCTCCAAAAGAATGTGGTGATCGATGGTATCAAAAGCAGCACTAAGGTCTAGGAGCACGAGGACAGATGCAGAGCCTCGGTCTGACGCCATTGAAAGGTAATTTACCACCTTCACATGTGCAATCTCACTGCTATGATGGGGTTTAAAACCAAACTGAAGCATTTTGTATACATTGTTTGTCTTCAGGAAGACCGTGAGTTGCAGCGCAACAGATTTTTCTAAAATTTTTGAGAGGAATGGAGGATTCAATATAGGCTGAGTTTAAAAAATATATTTTCTGGGTCAAGGTTTGGCTTTTTCAAGACACTCACTTTTAGAGTGGTACACATCCGGTGGATAGAGAGCCGTTTATTATGTTCAACATAGGAGGGCCAAGCACAGGAAGCAGCTCTTTCAGTAGTTTAGTTGGAATAGGGTCCAGTATGCAGCTTGAAGGTTTAGAGGCCATGATTATTTTCATCATTGTGTCAAGAGATATAGTACTAAAACACTTGAGTGTCTCTCTTGATCCTAGGTCCTGGCAGAGTTATGCAGACTCAGAACAACTGAGCTTTGGAGGAATATGCAGATTTAAAGAGGAGTCTGTAATTTGCTTTCTAATGATCATGATCTTCTCCTCAAAGAAGTTAATGAATGTATTACTGCCGAAATGAAAGCCATCCTCTCTTGGGGAATGCTGCTTTTTAGTTAGCTTTGCTACAGTATCAAAAATACATTTTGAATTGTTCTTATTTTCCTCAATTAAGTTTGAAAAATAGGATGATCGAGCAGCAGTGAGGGCTCTTCGATACTGCACGGTACTGTCTTTCCAAGCTAGTCAGAAGACTTCCAGTTTGGTGTGGCTCCATTTCCGTTGCAATTTTCTGGAAGCTTGCTTCAGAGCTTGGGTATTTTCTGTATACCAGGGAGCTAGTTTCTTATGACAAATGTTTTTAGTTTTCAGGGGTGCAACTGCATCTAGGGTATTGCTCAAGGTTAAATTGAGTTCCTCAGTTAGGTGGTTAACTGATTTTTGTCCTCTGACGTCCTTGGGTAGGCAGAGGGAGTCTGGAAGGGCATCAAGGAATCTTTGTGTTGTCTGATAATTTATAGCACAACTTTTGATGCTCCTTGGTTGGAGTCTGAGCAGATTATTTGTTTCGATTGCAAACGTAATAAAATGGTGGTCTGATAGTCCAGGATTATGAGGAAAAACATTAAGATCCACAACATTTATAATATGGAACAAAACTAAGTCCAGAGTATGACAGTGAGTAGGTCGAGAGACATGTTGGACAAAACCCACTGAGTCGATGATGGCTCCGAAAGCTTTTTGGAGTGGGTCTGTGGACTTTTCCATGTGAATATTAAAATCACCAAAAATTAGAATATTATCTGCTATGACTACAAGTTCCGATAGGAATTCCGGGAACTTAGTGAGGAACGCTGTATATGGCCCAGGAGGCCTGTAAACAGTAGCTATAAAAAGTGATCGAGTAGGCTGCATAGATTTCCTGACTTGAAGCTCAAAAGACTAAAACATATTTTTTTTGTAAATTTAAATTTGCTATCGTAAATGTTAACAACACCTCCGCTTTTGCGGGAGGCACAGGGGATATGGTCACTAGTGTAACCAGGAGGTGAGGCAAGGAAATTCATCAGGCTTAAGCCATGTTTCAGTCAGGCCAATCACATCAAGATTATGATCAGTGATTAGTTCATTGACTATAACTGCCTTTGAAGTGAGGGATCTAACATTAAGTAGCCCTATTTTCAGATGTGAGGTATCATGATCTCTTTCAATAATGGCAGGAATGGAGGAGGTCTTTATCCTAGTGAGATTGCTAAGGCGAACACCTCCATGTTTAGTTTTGCCCAACCTAGGTCGAGGCACAGACACGGTCTCAATGGGGATAGCTGAGCTGACTACACTGACTGTGCTAGTGGCAGACTAAGCTGGCAGGCTGGCTAACATCCTGCTGCCTGGCCTGCACCCTATTTCATTGTGGAGCTAGAGGAGTTAGAGCCCTGTCTATGTTGGTAGATAAGATGATAGCACCCCTCCAGCTAGGATGGAGTCCGTCACTCCTCAGCAGGCCAAGCTTACCCCTCAGTTGTCCTGTGTGGCTCAGTTTGTAGAGCATGCTACTTGCAATGTCTGAGTTGTGGGTTTAGTCAACCCTGGAGCTGTTCAATACCCAAAAATGATGTATAAAACCACTACTGGATGTCACTTTCAATAAAAACATGTAAATGGCATACACTGACACGGAACCCAAACTGGCTGCGAGCGTGCACCATCGTGCATAAATTAATTTTGTCACCCCCACACCAAATGCGATCACGACACGCAGGTTAAAATATCAAAACAAACTCTGAACCAATTACATTAATTTGGGGACAGTTCGAAAAGCATTAAACATGTATGGCAATTTAGCTAGCTAGTTTGCACTTGATAGCTAATTTGTCCTATTTGGCTAGCTTGCTGTTGCTAGCTAATTTGTCCTGGGATATAAACATTAAGTTGTTATTTATCACCTGAAATGCACAAGGCCCTCTACTCCGACAATTAATCCACACATAAAACAGTCAACCGAATTGTTTCTAGTCATCTCTCCTCCTTCCAGGCTTTTTCTTCTCTTGTCTTTATATTGCGATTGGCAACTTTCATAAATTTGGTGCATTACTGCCACTGACCTCGTTCGTCTTTCAGTCACCCACGTGGGTATAACCAATGAGGAGATTGCACGTGGGTACCTGCTTCTATAAACCGATGGGAGAGGCAGGACTTGCAGCGCGATCTGCTTCACAAATAGAACTGACTTCTATTTTAGCCCTTGGCAACGCAGAAGCTCGTTGGCGCGTGCAAGCAGTGTGGGAGCAATAATTGAATAATATAGATTTCTAAATGTGTTTTTCAACGCGTGCACGTGACGCGGGTGTTGTTGTCAGGGTATGAGTGTACAAAACATTAGGAACACCTTCCTAATATTGAGTTGCACCCTCTTTTTCCTCAGAACAGCCTTAATTTGTCAGGGCATGAGCTCTACGAGGTGTCGAATACGTTGCTGGCTCATGTTGACTCCAATGCTTCCGACAGTTGTCAAGTTGGCTGGATGTTCTTTCGGTAGTGGACCATTCTAGATACTCTCGGTACACTGCTGAGCATGAAAAACCCAGCAACATTGCAGTTCTTGACACACTCAAACCGGTACACCTGGCACCTCCTGCCATACCCTGTTCAATGGCACCTAAATATATTGTCTTTGCCGATTCACCCTCTGAATGGCACAAATACACAATCCATGTCTCAAACTTAAAAATCCTTCTTTAACCTGTCCCCTTCATCTACACTGATTGAAGTTGATTTAACAGGTGAAATCAATAAGGGATGATAGCTTTCACCTGGTGAGTGGCATGGAAAGAGCAGGTGTTCCTAATGTTTTGTATACTCAGTGTATATTGTTTTATATTATTAAAGTTGGTAAACTGAAGTGTCATACTGTAGTTTGTGGACCTGAATGATAAATATAGAGGGAACAAAGACTGACGTGTGAATGGCCAGTACTAGTCAGCCTGTCTGTGTGCTGGCTTGCTGTCTCAGTAGGGAAGAAGTCCAGAAACTCTTTGAGGACAGTGGAAGTTGATAAAAATGCTTGTTAAAACCAACATGTTCCGAAGGCTACTACATTTTTAACGACTTCAACTGACCTCCAAGAGCTGCTGAATTTTTTTCTTCACTTCGCTTCTCTATTCATGCACCTGATATGTTAAATGACGTAGAGAGGGCCCCGTCCTCTGATGATCAGCAAGCTCAATCACCTCAGGCTCTGAACGTCATTACTGGTTTCTCTCTTTCGCTCTCTGGTAATATGGCTCTGCTTGCTGGGAGGGCAGCGGGCGGACTAGGAAAGACATCGCTCAATCAAATACACACTGTGAGTGAGTGAGAACAAGCTTGGCACACCTGTATTTGGGGAGTTCCTCCCATTCTTCTCTGCAGATCCTCTTTTGCTCTGTCAGGTCGGATGGGGAGGGTCACTGCACAGCAATTTTCTGGTCTCTCCAGAGATTGGGTTCAAGTCCGGTCTCTGGCTAGGCCACTCAAGGATATTCAGAGACGTGTCCCAAAGCCACTCCTGGATTGTCTTGGCTGTGTGCTTCCTGTTGGAAGGTGAACCTTCGCCCCAGTCTGAGGTCCACTCTGGAGCAGGTTTTCATTGAGGATCTCTCTGTACTTTTCTCCATTCATCTTTCCCTTGATCCTGACTAGTCTCCCAGTCCCTGATGCTAAAAAACATCCCCACAGCATGATGCTGCCACCACCATGCTTCACCGTAGGAATGGTGCCAGGTTTCCTCCAGACGTGACGCTGGCATTCAGGCCAAAGAGTTCAAACTTGGTTTCATCAGACCAGAGAATCTTGTATTTTCATGGTCAGAGTCTTTTGGTACCTTTTGGCAAACTCCAAGCAGGCTGTCATGTGCCTTTTACTGAGGAGTGGCTTCTCGTCTGGCCACTCTACCATAAAGGCCTGATTGGTGGAGTGCTGCAGAGATGGTTGTCCTTCTGGAAGGTTCTTTCTCCCATCTCCACAGAGGAACTCTGGAGCTCTGTCAGAGTGACCATCGGATTCTTGGTCACCTCCCTGACCAAGGCCCTTCTCCCCCGACTGCTCAGTTTGGCTGGGTGGCCAAGTCTAGGAAGAGTCTTGGTGGTTCTAAACTTCTTCCATTTAAGACTGATGGAGGCTGCTGTGTTCTTTGGGACCTTCAATGCTGCAGAAATGTTTTGGTACCCTTCCCCAGATCTGTGCCTCAACACAATCCTGTCTCGGCACTCTCTCTACGGACAATTCCTTCGTTGTGGCTTGGTTTGTGCTCTGACATGCACTGTCAACTGTGGGACCTTATCTAGACAGTTGCGTGCCTTTCCAAATCATGTCCAATCAATTGAATTTACCACAGGTGGACTCCAATCAAGTTGTAGAAACATCTCAAGGATGATCAATGGAAACAGCATGCAGCTGAGCTCAATTTCGAATCTCAGAGCAAAGGGTCTGAATAATTATGTCAATGTAATATTACATTTTTGTATTTTTAATACATTTGGAAAAATCTGTTTTCGCTTTGTCATTATGGGGTGTTGTGTGTAGATTAATAATAGGTTTTATTTAATTTAATCAATTTTAGAATAATGCATGTGTGACTCAGGGCCTATTCCTAATCTTAAGTATGCATTAAGCCTGGTCTCACATACACAGGCACCAAATGTTCTTGTATTTAGGCCTAGTTTTAGGTGCTGGTTCAGTCTGACAACACAAACACCCAACCCTAGGGGTCCATAGGAACGGAACATCTGTGTGATTATCTCAGTCAGAGGAGACACAGGGTAAAGAAAGGGCCTGGCAAGTGAAATGAATTGCTCTGTGACAGGGAGGCTGTCACTCAGTTAGATTAAAGGGGGTATTAATCACAGACAGGGGAAACCTAATCTGTATTAATGCATCATCAAGGACAATAACCCCCGAGCCACTACCTGTTCACCCTGCTTCCATCCAGAAGGCGAGGTCAGTACAGGTGCAGCAGAGCTGGGACAGAGAGATTTGAAAAACCGATTCAATCTCAAGGCCATCATACTGTTCAACAGCCACCACTAGCACAGAGAGGCGGCTGCCTACATACAGACTTGATATCATTGGGCACTTTAATAAATGGAACACTAGTCACTTTAATAATGCCACTTAGAATGTTTACATATCTCGCATTACTCATCTTATATGTACAGTGGGGCAAAAAAGTATTTAGTCAGCCACCCATTGTGCAATTTCTCCCACTTAAAAAGATGAGAGGCCTGTAATTTTCATCATAGGTACACTTCAAATATGACAGACAAAATGAGAGAAAAAAATCCAGAAAATCACATTGTAGGATTTTTTATGAATTTATTTGCAAACTATGGTGGAAAATAAGTATTTGGTCACCTACAAACAAGCAAGATTTCTGGCTCTCACAGACCTGTAACTTCTTCTTTAAGAGGCTCCTCTATCCTCCACTCGTTACCTGTATTAATGGCACCTGTTTGAACTTGTTATCAGTATAAAAGACACCTGTCCACAACCTCAAACAGTCACACTCCAAACTCCACTATGGCCAAGACCAAAGAGCTGTCAAAGGACACCAGAAACAAAATTGTAGACCTGCACCAGGCTGGGAAGACTGAATCTGCAATAGGTAAGCAGTTTGGTTTGAAGAAATCAACTGTGGGAGCAATTATTAGGAAATGGAAGACATACAAGACCACTGATAATCTCCCTCAATCTGGGGCTCCACGCAAGATCTCACCCCGTGGGGTCAAAATGATCACAAGAATGGTGAGCAAAAATCCCAGAACCACACGGGGGGACCTAGTGAATGACCTGCAGAGAGCTGGGACCAAAGTAACAAAGCCTACCATCAGTAACACACTACGCCGCCAGGGACTCAAATCCTGCAGTGCCAGACGTGTCCCCCTGCTTAAGCCAGTACATGTCCAGGCCCGTCTGAAGTTTGCTAGAGAGCATTTGGATGATCCAGAAGAAGATTGGGAGAATGTCATATGGTCAGATGAAACCAAAATATAACTTTTTGGTAAAAACACAACTCGTCGTGTTTGGAGGACAAAGAATGCTGAGTTGCATCCAAAGAACACCATACCTACTGTGTAGCATGGGGGTGGAAACATCATGCTTTGGGGCTGTTTTTCTGCAAAGGGACCAGGACGACTGATCCGTGTAAAGGAAAGAATGAATGGGGCCATGTATCGTGAAATTTTTAGTGAAAACCTCCTTCCATCAGCAAGGGCATTGAAGATGAAACGTGGCTGGGACTTTCAGCATGACAATGATCCCAAACACACCGCCCGGGCAATGAAGGAGTGGCTTCGTAAGAAGCATTTCGAGGTCCTGGAGTGGCCTAGCCAGTCTCCAGATCTCAACCCCATAGAACATCTTTGGAGGGAGTTGAAAGACCGTGTTGCCAAGCAACAGCCCCAAAACATCACTGCTCTAGAGGAGATCTGCATGGAGGAATGGGCCAAAATACCAGCAACAGTGTGTGAAAACCTTGTGAAGACTTACAGAAAACGTTTGACCTCTCTCATTGCCAACAAAGGGTATATAACAAAGTATTGAGAAACTTTTGTCATTGACCAAATAGTTATTTTCCACCATAATTTGCAAATAAATTCATAAAAAATCCTACAATGTGATTTTCTGGATTTTTTTTCTTCTCATTTTGTCCGTCATAGTTGAAGTGTACCCATGATGAAAATTACAGGCCTCATCTTTATAAGTGGGAGAACTTGCACAATTGGTGGCTGACTAAATACTTTTTTGCCCCACTGTATATACTGTAACCTTCACTATCTATTCTTAGCCACTCTGACACTGCTCATCCATATATTTTATACTTACAGTTGAAGTCGGAAGTTTACATACACCTTAGCCAACCTCATTTAAACTCAGTTTTTCACAATTCCTGACATTTAATTCTGGTAAAAATTTCCTGTCTTAGGTCAGTTAGGATCACCACCATTTTGAGAATGTGAAATGTCAGAATAATAGTATTATTTCTTTCATCACATTCCCAGCTGGTCAGAAATGTACATACACTCAATTAATATTTGGTAGGATTGCCTTTAAATTGTTTTAACTTGGGTCAAACGTTTCGGGTAGCCTTCCACAAACTTCCCACAATAAGATGGGTGAATTTTGGCCCATTCCTTCTGACAGAGCTGGTGTAGGCCTCCTTGCTCGCACACTCTTTTTCAGATCTGCCCACACATTTTTTTTATGGGATTGAGGTCAGGGCTTTGTGATGGCCACTCCAATACCTTGACTCTGTTGTCCTTAAGCCATTTTGCCACAAATTTGGAAGTTTGCTTGGGGTCATTGTCCATTTGGATGACCCATTTGCGACCAAGCTTTAACTTCCTGACTGATGTCTTGAGTTGTGGCTTCAGTATATCCACTTCATTTTCCTTTCTCATGATGCCATCTGTTTTGTGAAGTGCACCAGTCCCTCCTGCAGCAAAGCACCCCCACAACATGATGCTGCCACCCCTGTGCTTCACGGTTAGGATGGTGTTCTGTAGCTTGCAAGCCTCCCCCTTTTTCCTCCAAACATAACGATGGTCATTATGGCCAAATAGTTCTATTTTTGTTTCATCAGACCAGAGGACATTTCTCCAAAAAGTATGATCTTTGTTCCCATGTGCAGTTGCAAACCATAGTCTGGCTTTTTTTATGGGGGTTCTGGAGCAGTGGCTTCTTCCTTGCTGAGCTGCCTTTCAGGTTATGTCGATATAGGACTCGTTTTACTGTGGATATAGATACTTTTGTACCTGTTTCCTCTAGCATCTTCACAAGGTCCTTTGCTGTTGTTCTGGGATTGATTTGCACTTTTTGCACCAAAGTACGTTCATCTCTAGGAGAAAGAACATGTCTCCTTCCTGAGCGGTGTGACGGCTGCGTGGTCCCATGGTGTTTACACTTGAGTACTTTTGTTTGTACAGATGAAAGTGGTACTTTCAGGCATTTGGGAATTGAACCAGACTTGTTGGGGTCTACAATTTTCTGATGTCTTGGCTGATTTCTTTTGATTTTCCCATGATGTCAAGCAAAGAGGCACTGAGTTTGAAGGTGGGCCTTGAAATGCATCCACAGGTACACCTCCAATTCACTCAAATGATGTCAACTAGCCTATCAGAAGCTTCTGAAGCCATGACATAATTTTATTTTTCAAGCTGTTTAAAGGCACAGTCAACTTAGTGTATGGAAACTTCTGACCCACTAGACTTGTGATACAGTGAATTATAAGTGAAATAATCTGTCTGTAAACAATTGTTGGAAAAATGACTTTTGTCATGCACAAAGTAGATGTCCTAACCAACTTGCCAAAACTATAATTTGTTAACAATAAATTTGTGTAGTGGTTGAAAAACAAGTTATATTAAATGACTACAACCTAAGTGTATGTAAACTTCTGACTTCAACTGTATAGATTCTCATCACATTCCTTTACTAGATTGTGTGTTTTAGGTTTTGTTGTGGAATTCTTACATATTACCTGTTAGATACTTCTGCACTGTCAGATCTAGAAGCACTATTTCACTACACTCACAATAACATCTGCTAAACACGTGTATGTGACCATTAAGATTTGATTTGATGTATTGTAAAACGATCACACAGGCGGCCTGTGATTACCGATGGTGGGATTCAACAGACAGTAGACAATCCCTGTGTGTCTTATGTGTGTGGGTCCATTTAGCAGACAGCATTGGGTGTGTCAGCACACACTCTGTATCATGACCAATGATTCAGACAGACCACCTCAATCGTTCTTTCATGCCTGAAAGCCCCACGCCTGTGCTGTTATTGAGTGAGACCAGTGGCAGCTCTCATTACTAAAGAGTATGTGTGTGCTCGTGCATTGACGTGTGTGTGTGTATGCTGTCTGTCTCATCTGCCATTAGGTCCTTTGTCTCTTACGCGTTCTAAAGTAACATTTACAACAAAAATAATAATTTGTTCCATCATCCTCCCTTAGTAGTGTTGTAAACAACAGCATGAATAGTTTTACTGATGGCAGGCTGAGACTGAAACCATAGTGTATTTGTTTTAAAGCAGAGCCAGTGATTTGATTGCTAAAGCACTTAAGTGGCCAAGGACCCTACTGATTGGGGCATCTCTCACACCCACAGACTGAACGGCTCTGTCTGTTTCCCAGCCTGTCTGTCTCCCTCCTCTCTTTTCTTTTTTTGTTTCTCTCCGTCACTGTCTTCTCAGTCTTTCACTCACTCCATCCATCTCACTTGTTGTTTCTCATCCATCTTTCAATGTATACTCTTTCGAAGTTGCTTGCTCTCTCTCTGTCTCTCTCAATTCAATTCACAGGGCTTTATTGGCATGGTAAATGTGTTTACATTGCCAAAGCAAGTGAAATGGATAAACAAAAGTGAAATGAAAAAAAGTTAACATTAAATATTACTCACACAAGTTCCAAAAGAATAGACATTTAAAATGTCATATGTCTATATACAGTGTTGTAGCCATGTGCATCTCTCTCTCCATATAAAGTGAGTGGGAATCTACCATAGAGTGGTATAGTATATGTAAGGTCTCTGTCACGTTTGTTGGTGCAGTAATGTTAGTTCTGTTCCTGATGTGTTCACACTAAGCCTCAAATGATTCACCTATGATTCGCGGCCAGTGTATTTATAGAAAGAAGTCTGTATTCACCCCCTATGGTTGTGTAATATAGTGACTTGTTTTCTAGCTCTCCCTATGCGTTTTCGATGAACAGACTAGGGAAGATTGCAGAGGATGATCACAGGCACACAGTAAATTGAGCTATTGTATTGTCAGGCTGGGCAATTTAACCCTTCGCTGCAGTCTATGCGCAGGGTCCACGTTAATATAGTCATCATGATCACTATCGTCCTGTCCTCCATCATTTGTTCCCGTCTCATCTATTTCTCCCCATTCTCTCTTTGTCGTCTCTCGGTCATTGAACAGTTATGTTGAGCTGTGTCTACAGAGAGGAATGTAATCAGACACTATTTGCAGATGATGGCACTAGACCAAAATAGCTTATTTCCCTGTTAAACACTAAAGTGCCATTCACACTAAATCTACCCTCCACTATAGCCTATATATCCACCAACTTTACAGAGGAGGTGAGGGTCTGGGAATGGTGAGCTAAAATGTGACCATACGCTTCAATACATTTGTCTACTCTTTCTCATACGGTGTCTTATCCCATCCTATGCCCCTCACTTCATTGCAGTGTTAATGTCTACAACATGTACCTAAACCACTCGGTATCCCTTCCTCTGCCTGCATCTTCCTTCATCACTCTCTTCCTCTCCCTCTACTGCCTCCGCTGTCCTTTGCTAATCTGCCGCCCCCAGCCCTGCTTTCTTGTCTGCCCTCCTCCACCCCTGTTCCATTTGATACTCCACTGCCCCTTGCTCTCCCCCGCACTCATCTCTTCCTCCCCCGTATTTTCTCTCCTCATCTGCTCTGTGTCGATCTCCTCCCCGGCCAAGCTCCAAGCTGAGCCTCACAGTACAGTAGCTTTTCTCTCTCACACCTAGACACACAAGGGAATCCCTCGCTCTCAGCACATCCCTGACCCCTTCTCTCTCCCGGACTCTCTCTCTTAACAGTAAATCCTTGACCTCCTCGTCCTCACTGTCTCGCTCTCCCTCCATCCAAGCAGAATCTCTGAATCTATATCTGACCTTTTCCTCTCTCCTAACAGAAACTATGATACCAGTGTATCAGATATCAGACCCCCCTCTCACTCTCCACCCTCCAGCCATGCAGAAGCTATGATGTCAATATATACTATAACTCACCTCGCTCTCTGCCAATTCAATTCAAAGGACTTTATTGGCATGGGAAACTTACAGTGCATTCGGGAAGTATTCAGACCTTTTGACTTTTTTCCACATTTTGTTACATTGCAGCCTTATTCTAAAATGTATTAAATTGTTTTTTCCCCTCATCAATCTACACACAATACCCCATGATGACAAAGAAAAAAAACTTTTTTGGTGTGTTTTTTTTTAACCCAAATGTAATTTAAAATAAAAATGTAAATATCACATTTTACATAAGTATATAGACCCTTTACTCAGTACTTTGTTGAAGCTCCTTTGGCAACGATTACAGCCTCGAGTCTCCTTGGTATGACGCTACAAGCTTGGCACACCTGTATTTGGGGAGTTTCTCCAATTTTTCTTTGCAGATTCTCTCTCGGTCTATTAGGTTGAATGGGAAGCGTCACTGCACAGGTATTTTAAGGTCTCTCCAGAGATGGGTTTCAAGTCCGGACATTCAGAGACTTGTCCTGAAGCCACTCCTGCATTGTCTTGGCTGTGTGCTTAGGGTTGTTGTCCTGTTGGAAGGTGAACCTTCGCCCCAGTCTGAGGTCTTGAGCGCTCTGGAGCAGGTTTTCATCAAGGATCTTTCTGTACTGTGCTCTGTTCATCTTTCCCTTGATCCTGACTAGTTTCCCAGTCCCTGCCACTAAAAAACATCCCCACAGCATGATGCTTCTTCCACCATGCTTCACCGTAGGGATGGTGCCAGGTTTCTTCCAGATGTGACGCTTGGCATTCAGGCCAAAGAGTTCAATCTTGGTTTCATCAGACCAGAGAATCTTGTTTCTCATGGTCAGAGTCTTTTAGGTGCTTTTTGCAAACTCCAAGCAGACTGTCATGTTCCTTTTACTGAGGAGTGGCTTCCGTCTGGCCACTCTACCATAAAGGCCTAATTGGTTGTCCTTCTGGATGGTTCTCCCGTCTCCACAGACGAAATCTGGAGTTATATCCGAGTGACCATTGGGCCAGCACTAGGAAGAGTCTTGGTTGTTCCAAACTTCTTCCATTAAAGAACGATGGAGGCCACTGTGTTTTTGGGACCTTCAATGTTGCAGAAATGTTTTGGTACCCTTCCACAGATCTGTGCTTCGAAACAATCCTGTCTTTTCATTTTTTTTATTTCACCTTTATTTAACCAGGTAGGCCAGTTGAGAACAAGTTCTCATTTACAAATGTGACTTGGCCAAGATAAAGCAAAGCGGTGTGACAAAAACAACAAAACAGAGTTACACATAGGATATGCAAACGTACAGTCAATAACACAATAGAAAAATGTATATACAGTGTGCAAATGTGGGAAGATTAGGCACTAAATAGGCCATAGTGGTGAAATAATTAAATTTTAACAATTTAGCGATGGGTATGTAGTGTGGGCCAGCCAACAAGAGCATACAGTTCGTAATGCTGGGTAGTATATGGGGCTTTGGTGACAAAAATGGATGGCACTGTGATAGACTACGTCCAATTTGCTGAGCAGAGTGTTGGAGGCTATTTTGCAAATGACATCGCCGAAGTCAAGGATTGGTAGGATTGTCAGTTTTACAAGTGTATGTTTGGCAGCATGTGGGAAGGAAGCTTTGATGCGAAATAGGAAGCCGATTCTAGATTTATCTTTGGTTTGGAGATGCTTAATGTGAGTCTGGAAAGAGAGTTTACAGTCTAACTAGACACCTAGATATTTGTAGTTGTCAACATATTCTAAGTCAGTACCGTCCAGAGTAGTGATACTAGTCTGGCTGGCGGATGCGGGCAGCAATCGGTTGAAGAGCATGCCTTTAGTTTTACTAGCATTTAAGAGCAGTTGGAGGCCACAGAAGGAGTGTTGTATGGCATTGAAACTCGTTTGGAGTTTTGTTAACTTCTTATGGCTAAAATCCCGTTAACGGGATCGATATGACAACAGCCAGTAAAAGTGCAGGACGCCAAATTCAAACAACAGAAATTTCATGATTAAACTTCCTCAAACATACATGTATTACACGCCATTTTAAAGATAAACTTGTTAATCCCACCACAGTGTCCAATTTCAAAAAGGCTTTACGACGAAAGCATACCATGCGATTATATTAGGTCAGGAACTAGTCACAGAAAAAAAACAGCCATTTTTCCAGCCAAAGAGAGGAGTCACAAAAAGCAGAAATAGAGATAAAATTAATCACTAACCTTTGATGATCTTCATCAGATCACACTCATAGGACTTCATGTTACACAATACATGTATGTTTTGTTTGATAAAGTTCATATTTATATCCAAAAATCTCAGTTTACATTGGCGCATTATGTTCAGTAATGTTTTGCTTCCAAAACATCTGGTGATTTTGCAGAGAGCCACATCGATTTACAGAAATACTCATCATAAATGTTAAGGCTTTCGACTCTGTCAATCACCACATCCTCATCGGCAGACTCAACAGCCTTGGTTTCTCAAATGATCGCCTCGCCTGGTTCACCAACTACATCTCTGAGCACGCTTTCTCTGATAGAGTTCAGTGTGTCAATTTGGAGGGTCTGCTGTCCGGACCTCTGGCAGTCTCTATGGGGGTGCCACAGGGTTCAATTCTTGTATACATCAATGATGTTGCTCTTGCTGCTGGTGAGTCTCTGATCCACCTCTACACAGACTACACCATTCTGTATACTTCTGGCCCTTCTTTGGACGCTGTCTTAACAACCCTCCAGGCAAGCTTCAATGCCATACAACTCTCCTTCCGTGGCCTCCAATTGCTCTTAAATACAAGTAAAACTACATGCATGCTCTTCAACCGATCGCTTCCTGCACCTGCCCGCCTGTCCAACATCACTACTCTGGACGGCTCTGACTTAAAATACGTGGACAACTACAAATACCTAGGTGTCTGGTTAGACTGTAACTCTCCTTCCAGACCCACATCAAACATCTCCAATCCAAAGTTAAATCTAGAATTGGCTTCCTATTTTGCAACAAAGCATCCTTCACTCATGCTGCCAAACATACCCTTGTAAAACTGACCATCCTACCAATCCTCGACTTCGGCGATGTCATTTACAAAATAGCCTCCAATACCCTACTCAACCAATTGGATGCAGTCTATCACAGTGCAATCCGTTTTGTCACCAAAGCCCCATATACTACCCACCATTGCGACCTGTACGCTCTCGTTGGCTGGCCCTCGCTTCATACTCGTCGCCAAACCCACTGGCTCCATGTCATCTACAAGACCCTGCTAGGTAAAGTCCCCCCTTATCTCAGCTCGCTGGTCACCATAGCATCACCCACCTGTAGCACGCGCTCCAGCAGGTATATCTCTCTAGTCACCCGCAAAACCAATTCTTTCTTTGGCCGCCTCTCCTTCCAGTTCTCTGCTGCCAATGACTGGAACGAACTACAAAAATCTCTGAAACTGGAAACACTTATCTCCCTCACTAGCTTTAAGCACCAACTGTCAGAGCAGCTCACAGATTACTGCACCTGTACATAGCCCACCTATAATTTAGCCCAAACAACTACCTCTTTCCCTACTGTATTTCATTATTTTATTTATTTTGCTCCTTTGCACCCCATTATTTTTATTTCTACTTTGCACATTCTTCCACTGCAAATCTACCATTCCAGTGTTTTACTTGCTATATTGTATTTACTTTGCCACCATGGCCTTTTTTTGCCTTTACCTCCCTTATCTCACCTCATTTGCTCACATCGTATATAGACTTGTTTATACTGTATTATTGACTGTATGTTTGTTTTACTCCATGTGTAACTCTGTGTTGTGTATGTGTCGAACTGCTTTGCTTTATCTTGGCCAGGTTGCAATTGTAAATGAGAACTTGTTCTCAACTTGCCTACCTGGTTAAATAAAGGTGAAATAAAATTAAAAATACATAAATAAAATAATGAAAATACAAGTGTTATACATGGAATTAAAGATATACTTCTCCTTAACTTCTTTGGCGTAGGGGGCAGTATTTTCACGTCCGGATGAAAAGCGTGCCCAGAGTAAACTGCCTGCTACTCAGGTCCAGATACTAGGATATGCATTATTAGTATATTTGGATAGAAAACACTCTGAAGTTTCTAAAACTGTTTGAATGATGTCTCTGAGTATAACAGAATGGCAGGCAAAAACCTGAGAAAAAAATCCAACCAGGAAGTGGGAAATCTGAGGTTTGTAGGTTTTCAAGTCTTAGCCTATCCAATATACAGTGTCTCTGGGGTCATATTGCACTTCCTAAGGCTTCCACTGGATGGCAACAGTCTTTAGAACCTTGTTTCAGGCTTCTACTGTGAAGTGGGAGAGAATGAGAGCTGATTGAGTCATGGGTCTGCCAGAAGGCCATGTGCTCAGTCAGGCGCACGCCCGTGAGAGTTAGCTCCGTTCCATTTAATTTCTAAAGACAAAGGAATTCTCCGGTTTAAACATTTGAAGATTTTATGACAAAAACATCCTAAAGATTGATTATATACAACGTTTGACATGTTTCTGTGAACTGTAATATAACTTTTTTGACTTTGTCTGGACCTAGTGCCTGCGCATTTGGATTACTGTACTAAATGTGTGAACAAAAAGGAGGTATTTGGACATAAATGATGGACCTTATCGAACAAAACTAACATTTATTTTGGAACTGGGATTCCTGGGAGTGCATTCTGATGAAGATCATCAAAGGTAAGTGAATATTTATAATGCTATTTCTGTGATGTGGTGGAGGAAAGCAGTTTGATATGCTCTGGGTTGATATCGCTCGATAAGCTGGTTGATATCAGCTGATACGCTGGCTGGTGTCCGAGCTAAAGGTGAAGGTGAAGACCGCTAGCCGTGGCTAACAGTTACTACTAGCTAGTAGCTAGTTAGCTGGCTAGCTGCTGATGGAGGTTTCAGTTATAACGTATAAAAATAGCAGATCCATATCACATTGTGTGAGGCGGGTTGCAGGAAAGTATATTTAGATCATAGGTGGAAAGTGAGGTTAAAAATATATACGAAAAAAATGACGAAACCGACTATTTACATGGGACAAGACAAACACATGTCTGACTGCTACGCCATCTTGGAGTAATCGAGCTCGACGGACAATTCCTCCGACCTCATGGCTTGGTTTTTGTTCTGACATGCTCTGTCAACTGTGGGACTTTATACAGACTAGGGGTCGGCCGATTAATTGGGGCCGATTTCCGGTTTTCATTACAATCGGAAATCGGTATTTTTGGGCACCGATTTGCCGTTTTTTTTTTTTATTTAACTAGGCAAGTCAGTTAAGAAGACATTCTTATTTCCAGTGACGGCCTAGAAACGGTGGGTTAACTGCCTTGTAGAACGTCCGATTTTCATCTTGTCAGCTCGGGGGATCCAATCTTGCAACCTTACAGTTAACTAGTCCAACGCAATAACGACCTGCCTCTCTTTCGTTGCACTCCACAAGGAGACTGCCTGTTACGGGAACGCAGTAAGCCAAGGTAAGTTGCTAGCTAGCATTAAACTTATCTTATAAAAAAAACAATCAATCATAATCACTAGTTAACTTCTTATGGCTGCCATCCCGTTAACAGGATAATTGTCATCAACAACCGCTGAATTGCATAGCGCCACATTCAAATAATATTGCTAAAAATATTTATATTCATGAAATCACAAGTGCAATATAGCAAAGCACAGTTTAGCCTTTTGTTAATCCACCTGTCGTGTCAGATTTTGAAAATATGCTTTACAGCGAAAGCAATCCAAGCGTTTGTGTAAGTTTATCGAACGCTCGACAAAACATTATGTTCACCTAGCATCAAGTAGCTTGATCACGAAAATCAGAAAAGCAATCAAATGAATAGTTTACCTTTGATCTTCGGATATTTTCACTCACGAGCCTCCCAGTTACACAATAAATGTTCCTTTTGTTCCATAAAAATTATTTTTATATCCAAAATACCTCCGTTTGTTTGGCGCGTTATGTTCAGAAGTCCACAGGAAAGAGCGGTCACGACAACGCAGACAAATTCCAAATAGTATCCGTAATGTTCACAGAAACATGTCAAACGTTTTTTATAAACAATCCTCATGTTGTTTTTAAAATATCTAATCGATAATATATCAACCGCAACTGTCTTTTTCAGTCGGAGAGGGAAAGGCAATGGCTGCCCAAACTCTGTTACGCATTCAAAACTCTGCTGGCACCTGGCCATACAATTACGCGATGTTCTTTCTCGCTCATTTTATCAAAATAAATGCCTGAAACTATGTCTACAGACTGTTGACACCTTGAGGAAGTAATAGGAAAAGGAATCTGGTTGATATTTTGAGTTTTCATTTTGAGTTTTCAAAATAGAGGCCACTTCTTGGTTTGATTTTCCTCAGGGTTTCGCCTGCAATATCAGTTCTGTTATACTCACAGAAAATATTTTGACAGTTTTGGAAACAGTTTTCTATCCAATACTAATAATAATATTAGCAACTGAGACTGAGGAGCAGGACGTTTAGTTTGGGCAACTTATTCATCCAAGCTACTCAATACCTGCCCCCCAGCCATAAGAAGTTAACTACACATGGTTGATGATATTACTAGATATTATCTAGCGTTGCATATAATCTGACTGAGCATACAATCATACAAGTATCAAAGTATCTGACTGAGCGGTGGTAGGCAGAAGCAGGCGTGTAAACATTCATTCAAACAGCACTTTTGTGCTTTTTGCCAGCAGCTCTTTGTTGTGCATCAAGCATTGCACTGTTTATGACTTCAAGCCTATCAATTCCCAAGATGAGGCTGGTGTAAAAAAGTGAAATGGCTAGCTAGTTAGCGTGCGCTAATAGTGTTTCAAACGTCACTCGCTCCAAGCCTTCTAGTAGTTGTTCCCCTTGCTCTGCATGGGTAACGCTGCTTCGATGGTGGCTGTTGTTGTTGTGTTGCTGGTTCGACGGCCTAGGAACAGTGGGTTAACTGCCTGTTCAGGGGCAGAACGACAGATTTGTACCTTGTCAGCTCAGAGGTTTGAACTTGCAGCCTTCCGGTTACTAGTCCAACGCTCTAACCACTAGGCTACCCTGCCGGTTAAGGAAATACAAATGGTATAGAGGGAAATAGTCCTATAATTCCTATAATAACTACAACCTAAAACTTCTTACCTGGGAATATTGAAGACTCATGTTAAAAGGAACCAACAGCTTTCATATGTTCTCATGTTCTGAGCAAGGAACTGAAACGTTAGCTTTCTTACATAACACATATTGCACTTTTACTTTCTTCTCCAACACTTTGTTTTGCATTATTTAAACCAAATTGAACATGTTTCATTATTTACCTGAGGCTAAATTGATTTTATTGATGTATTATATTAAGTTAAAATAAGTGTTCATTCAGTATTGTTGTAATTGTCATTATTACAAATAAATAAATAGGCCGATTTTAATCAGTATTGGCTTTTTTGGTCCTCCAATAATCGGTATCGGTGTTGAAAAATCATAGTCGATCGACCTCTAATACAGACAGGTGTGTGCCTTTCCAAATTATGCCCAATCAATTGAATTTACCTCGGGTGGACTCCAATCAAGTTGTAGAAACATCTCAAAGATGATCAATGGAAACAGCATGCAGCTGAGCTCAATTTCAAGTCTCATAGCAAAATGTCTGAATTCTTATCTAAATAAGATATCTGTTTTTTATTTTTAATACATTTGTAAACATAAAACGAAGAAAATATATGTTTGTCATTATGAGGTATTGTGTGTAGATTGATGAGGGAAAAAATAAACAGTAAACATTACACCCAGAAAAGGCATGTGTTCTCCCCACTCTGACTGGGCCATGTTGAACTGGCTGTCCATTGGTCCCTCCACCACTGTATGTTGCTGTGATTAAACCCCTCCATCAGTGTCCCGTAGTAAACGGTGCACAGAGCGGACAGAGCATTCCAATGAGAACCAGGCCGACAGAGAGTGGGGGAGAGGAGTGGTCGGCCCTACGTAGTGTGAAATGGCTTTCCCTTACCGTTCAGCCTGCAACCAACCCTCACTGTGCCTCACTTGCATCTATTTTTGACTGTCAACTTTTAAACCCAATCCCAAACAAACAAATAGCATGCTGACATCACTTAGCCTTAGCACAAAGCGTCATAAGTACAAAGCGTCATAAAAGTACAATGCAGAAACAGACAGACATCAATAGATTTTGATGACATATAAAAAGCAAGTTCTAAGTTCTAAAATATTTTTTTCTCTCTCTGTTTGTCTGTAGCCAAGCAGAAACTATTAATCTTTATACTGTACCTGACCTCCCCCTCTAGCCAAGCTGAAGTTGGAGGACCGTCTAGCTGCGGCCGCCAGGGAGAAGCTGGCCCAGGCCTCCAAGGAGTCCAAGGAGAAGCAGCTGCAGGCGGAGAGGAAGAGGAAGGCAGCCCTGTTCCTCCAGACCCTCCGGAACCCCCTCACTGGAGAACCTGAGGCCAGACGGCCCGGCGAGTCCTCTGCCATGCCTGAGGTATGGAGGCATACACACACACACACTGTGGTGGTGACAGTCCCAGTAGCGATATGCCAGGCATAGAGAGATGGATTTCCTGTTCCTAATGGAGTTTCTTCATCAAGGTGCATATTGTAATTTGCACAGCTGACAGTAATGGACACGTGTGTGTGTGGTGTGTTTTTTTCTGTGTGCGCACGTGTACAGGACACAATTTACTTTAAGTTACTTTCACACACTTTCCAAGACACCACATCGATTGTGTCTGGAGCACCCAAGCAGGGAAGCAAATCATATCATATATCACACACAGCCTGAACAGAGATAAGAGAGATCTGCCCAGGGTTGTGGTCGGTCATTGTGGTCTGCCATATTTAAGTAAGTTGTGGATCAGTGAGGGGAGATTCTGTGTTCGATTATTCTACTGTTGTTACTGCTGCCTGTTGTCTGCTGCCTGGTCTTTAATGACGCTGACGTAGCGGTTAACAGATTTCTCTTTCTGTTTCCTGGAGTTAATAAAACTTACACCCAGTCGGTGTCTGAACGATGGGTGTGTTTGTGTGGACACAGAGTAATGGAGAATACATGGAAAAATGAAAGCAAGTTGCCGCAATTACGGTGATTGTATCACACACCCCACTCCACCCACTGAGACACTGTCCCCATTAGTACGAGTGGTGGGGTGTGAAATCTGGAGAATCAGACGTTGTTTTCCCAGCCATTGAACGTGTGTGTAGGCCTAGAGCAGGGCTCTCCACACCTGTTCCCGGAGAGCTACCGTCCTGTAGGTTTTCACTCCAACCCTGTTCCCGGAGAGCTACCATCCTGTAGGTTTTCACTTCAACCCTGTTCCTGGAGAGCTACCATCCTGTAGGTTTTCACTTCAACCCTGTTCCTGGAGAGCTACCATCCTGTAGGTTTTCACTCCAACCCTGTTCCTGGAGAGCTACCGTCCAGTAGGTTTTCAATCCTGTTCCTGGAGGCTGCCGTCCAGTAGGTTTTCACTCCAACCCTGTTCCTGGAGAGCTAGTAGGTTTTCATCCTGTTCCTGGAGGTTTTCAGTAGGTTTTCACTCCAACCCTGTTCCTGGAGAGCTTCCGTCCTGTAGGTTTTCACTCCAACCCTGTTCCTGGAGAGCTACCGTCCAGTAGGTTTTCACTCCAACCCTGTTCCTGGAGAGCTTCTGTCCTGTAGGTTTTCCTTCTAACTCTAATCTAGCGCACCTGATTCTAATAATTAGCTGGTTGATAAGCTGAATCAGGTTAGTTACAACTGGGGTTGGAGCGAAGACCTACAGGAGGGTAGCTCTCCAGGAACAGGGTTGGAGAGGTTTGGTCTAGAGGAAGACCCCTTCGTGCTAACCTCTCTTGGGATATGCCTTTTCTCCCCACCGAACAGATGAAAAGTTTCTTAGTTCTTTATCTATTGTCTATGTGAACTTGCCTGTCGGTCCACTTCCTTTCAAGGTTTCGCCCCACAGGCTTAAGAAAATATATACACAGGCATCTGGGAAATATGTATTTTTAGTGCCCTCGTTGTCATAAGTGGATATCGCTGTCTGCATCCACTAGCTATAATGCATTTCCAATATGAATTTGCCTTTAGATTCCTGGCTCTCTATCTAGGCATTCCCCTTAATTGCCTTTTGGTTCGCCTCTCCCTCTCTCCCCCTCACTCTTTCTCTGATACAGCTCCTGTGTGAAGAAACATATTAGGGATATTTATATCCATCTTTTTAGACCATCTTTATGTTCATTTTTAGTTTCAGTCCTCTCTCCCTGAGATGACAGGCTGTGTCTATCTGTTCTCCCTCCTCCACTCCGCCCACCCTGAAGCTAAGCGACCCGACCCACCCTCCTGTTCCGTCGTAAGCAGCTAACGGCAGCCCGGCCCAGTGGGGAGTTTACGACAACCCCCGCCACACTCCACCACCCCCCTATTTGTCAGAGTTACTCACCGCCGGTGACCTATGGCGCCTGTCTCAGGTTTTTTCCACTGCAACAAAACCGGGAGCCAGCGGTGAAGCTGGCATCTTGTCGTTTTCCACTGTGAAAAATAATGCCCTATTTAACTTTCCCATCAAAGCGGCCTGTCATGCCTGACTGGCTGAGAGGCTGTGATTTATGCAGACTGGGATGTGTTCATACATGAGTA
The DNA here is from genome assembly GCF_018296145.1 of Oncorhynchus tshawytscha. Lineage (NCBI taxonomy): Eukaryota > Metazoa > Chordata > Actinopteri > Salmoniformes > Salmonidae > Oncorhynchus > Oncorhynchus tshawytscha. The sequence continues at coordinate 24,278,199 of NC_056448.1, forward strand.
CCTGTATTCTTTACTGGCTGCTTTTACTGTGGAGAGGTAGCTTATAAAGCTCTTCTCAGGGGGAGTCTATTAAAGCAGGCAATCCCCTGCTAGGATTTCAACCTGCTACTGCTTTGTGACCAGAGCACCTCCATGACACCTGTCGAGTCTTAACCCCCAGTGGTAGTTTAAAGATACTGATTGTTGTTTTAGCCTTTGTTTTTGCCTAAGTGTCCAACTTTCCACTTGTTCCCCACTTTTCCCCCAAATTCTCAGGGCTCCGCTTGCTTCTCTCCTCACCCTTTTTGTTGATGAGGGAGTATATGTATTTTTACGGTGTGGAGAGAGAGATGTGTGTGCTGTTAACAAACTCCGCTGTGTGATGTCGGCACTTTGTTTGCAATGTTTCTAGTGGTTCATGGCTTGTTTGTGAGTGCATCTAAGCGTGTAGCAGGAGAGTGGCCGCGAGACAGAAATGCTCAAAGGATTCTCACAGAAGAGGTGGAAAACTCTCTTCCTCTAATAGATAAACTACCTCCTAAAACATGTAGTACGATAGTACGAAAAGCAGTGAAAAGAACAGCACTGTTTGGCCTTTTCTCCATACAGTAATGCTGTGACAAGAACAGCACCGTTGGGCCTTTTCTCCATAGAGTAATGCTGTGACAAGAACAGCACCGTTGGGCCTTTTCTCCATACAGTAATGCTGTGACAAGAACAGCACCGTTGGGCCTTTTCTCCATAGAGTAATGCTGTGACAAGCAAGACTAAGCCACTTCAAAGTTTAAGTAAGATTCAAGGAAAGTGTTTGATGTTGGGAGTGTCTGTCCACAGTGAAATGCTGTTTGTCAGCTCTCTCTTATGTGTGCCCAATGGGTGACATCCCTGTCTGGGGACATGGATAGTCACCTGTTCAGCCAGGTGGTGCTGGGAGGAGTCCTGTCATGGCTGTGTCCTCTCTGTTACTCTGGCCAGCTGTGCTGGGAAGGATGTGCTCAGTCTGGACAGGACAGGAGGGCTAGACTATATTGATGAGGATAAGTTGTTTTCAGGCTAGTGGAGTTTGCTAAACTTTAGTTTTTTAGAGTACTGGGTGCTTTTGGTCTTGTGACTTCACTACAAGTAAAATTTTGTTTTCCTTAACTTTAACGATGCCATAGACTTTGCATGAGGGGCTCAGTGAATGACGAACACCACATCTCTTAGAATAGCTGTTCGAGAACACTGCAATGGCACTAATAGCCCTTTCTCCTCGCCAGTGGAACAAATGGTGATTGTTGTCATTTCAGAGATCTCCTTGCTGCCAGTTGCTCCTTTATGACAGTTGCTGCTCGGTGTGTTGTCGTGTGTGTACTGTCTAGTGATAGTGCGTGTTGTCGTGAGGAGAGGTGACAGTGACGCAGACTTATTAGTGTTCCATTATGAAGAAGGGGTGACGCGGCCGCATGCGTGCACCCCACTGAAAGAATCAACTGTCTACAGGGCTCGGCAGCAGGAGTACTAACAGCACACAGAAAGAGATGTACATTTATTTTGTGAGGCACAGTTTCATCTGGGGTTAGGGCTGTGATGGGAGCCTGTCAGGAACACAGAGAAATGCTGACTGGCTTTAGCAAGGGACTGCCAGAAGGAGAAATAAAGAGAGAAAGATGAACTTGAATCATATTTTTAAGAAGAGGCTTGTGGTATGAAGTGCGTCTCTGAGGTTAATTCCTGAAAAGAGAACTGGGTGATTGACTTAAAGGAGAAGCGTTCTGGAGAGGGAAGAACTGAGAGAAGAGGTTCTGAATCATTACAGTCATCATTGCGGGAGAGCCAGGGCCAAGGCGGCACAGCCTATGCTAAATGTTGACTCCACAAAAAAAAGTAACTTTTCTTTTTAGACTGCAAAGTGAGTTGGTAGCACGAAGGAGATTTTGGGGAATAGCCCTGTGTCAATCAAGGACTTTGACAAACTAGTGTATGTCAGTTTAGTATTAAGCATTGCAAAGAAAAGGTTAAACATTTTTGTCATTGAAATGATGACATTCAAGTGTTTAAGTGAAAATCAAGTTCAAGTGCATTATTAAATACTTCAAACTTAAGCAGAAATGGAATACGTGCCAATCCGGCCACATTCACTCATGTCTGCCCTGGCTTCCTCTTCACCTGTTTAGAAACTGAACACCCCTCTCCGTTGTCTTCAGGTTCATTCGGTTCACACACAATGGCTTGGTGTCTGTGAGGCACGGCAGTCAAATCAGTCATTTGAGCTGACACTATATATGAACACAGACCTTTTATCGCCACTTTTTTTTCAGCTTACAGTCCTGCAGTTACCCCAAATTGTTGGAGGAGATTGCTTCTGATTCATTTCCGTTTGAGGGGCTGATATGTGATGCCTTCTGAAATAACTTATTTATACCAATTCATTTGCCACAGCTCTCTTTTTCTGTCTCCTTCTCACCCCTCTCTGTCTTTATCTACAGCCTGAATACAGTAAACCACAGTCGTATTTCTCCCTTAGCTTAGCCCATAATGGAAATATAAAGTGTGTTCGGGAAGTATTCAGACCCCTTGACCTTTTCGACATTTTGTAATGTTACAATTTTATTATGAAATTGATTAATTAAATTTCTTTCCTTATCAATCTACACACAGTACCCAATAATGACAACGCGAAAATAGGTTTTTAGACATTTTCACCTTATTTATATAAATATTCAGAACATTTTCTATGAGACTCGAAATTGAGCTCAGTTGCATCCTGTTTCCATTGATCATCCCACAGTTGACAGTGTATGTCATTGCAAAAACCAAGCCATCAGGTCAAAGGTGTTGTCAGTAGAGCACCAAGACGGGATTGTGTCAAGGCACAGATCTGGGGAATGTCTGCAGCATTCAATCAATCAATCAAATGTATTTATAAAGCCCCTTTTACATCAGCCGATGTCACAAAGTGCTATACAGAAACTCAGCCTAAAACCACAAACGGCAAGTAATGCAGATGTAGAAGCATGTTGGCTAGGATAAACTCCGTAGAAAGGCAGGAACCTAGGAAGAAACCAAGCTCTTTTACGTAGATGGAAAAAAGCTGTCCTTGAAACAGTCTTGATATGTTCGTCAAAGAGAGATTAGGGTCCAGAGTAACACCGTGGTGCTTTACAGTTTTATTTGAGACGACTGTACAACCGTCAAGATTAATTGTCAGATTCAACAGAAAATCTCTTTGTTTCTTGGGACCTAGAACTAGCATCTCTGTTTTGCCCAAGTTTAAAAGTAAAACATTTGCCGCTATCCACTTACTTCCAGGTAGAGCAATTTTGGGGCTTCACCATGTTTCATCGAAATGTTCAGCTGTGTATCGTCCACATAGCAGTGAAAGTTAACATTTATGTTTCCGAATTATATCACCAAGAGATAAAGTATATAGTGAAAACAACAAAGGTTCTAAAACAGAACCTTGAGGAACACCGAAATGTACAGTTGTTTTGTCAGAGGACAAACCATCCACAGAGACAAACTGATTTATTTCTGACAGATAAGATCTAAACAAGGCCAGAACTTGTCCATGTAGACCAATTTGGGTTTCTAATCTCTCCAAAAGAATGTGGTGATCGATGGTATCAAAAGCAGCACTAAGGTCTAGGAGCACGAGGACAGATGCAGAGCCTTGGTCTGTTGCCATTGAAAGGTAATTTACCACCTTCGAGTGCAGTCTCAGTGCTATGATGGGGTCTAAAACCAGACTAAAACGTTTCATATACATTGTTAAGTCTTCAGGAAGGCAGTGAGTTGCTGCGCAACAGGTTTTTCGAAAAAATCTTGGGATGAATGGGAGATTTGATATCAGCTGATTTTAGTTTTTTATATTTTCTGGGTCAAGGTTTGACGTTTTCAGGAGCAGCTTTATTACTGCCACTTTTAGTGAGTTTGGTACACTTCCGGTGGAAATGGTGCCATTTATTATGTTCAACATAGGAGGGCCAAGCACAGGAAGCAGCTCTTTCAGTAATTTAGTTGGAATAAGGTCCAGTATGCAGCTTGAAGGTTTAGAGGCCATGACTATTTTCATCAATGTGTCAAGAGATATAGTATTTAAAAACTTGTCTCCCTTTGATCCTATGTCCTGACAGTGTTGTGCAGACTCAGGACAACATAGATTTAAAGTGGAGTCCATCATTTTCTTTCCCAATGATCATGATCTTCTCGTCAAAGAAGCTCATGAATGTATCACTGCTGAAGTGAAAGCCATCCTCTCTTGGGGAATGCTGCTTTTTAGTTAGCTTTGCAACAGTATCAAAAAGACATTTAGGATTGTTCTTATTCTCCATCCTTTTTTTCCAACTTAATTGTTTTTAGGGGTGCGACTGCATCTAGAGTATTACACAAGGTTAAATGAAGTTCCTCAGGTGGTTAACCGATTGTTATACTCTGACGTCCTTTGGTAGGTGGAGGGATTCTGGAAGGGCATCTAGGAATCTTTGGGTTGGCCGAGACTATAGCACGACTTTTGATGATCCTTGGTTGGTGTCTGAGCAGATTGCAAACATAATAAAATGGTGGTCCGATTATGAGGAAAAACATTTAGATCCACAATATTTATTCCACGGGACAAAACTAGGTCCAGAGTATGACTGTGGCAGTGAGTAGGTCCGGAGACATGTTGGACAAAACCCACTGAGTCGATGATGGCTCCGAAAGTCTTTTGGATTGGGTCTGTTGACTTTTCCATGTGAATAATAAAGTCACCAACAATTTGAATATTATCTGCTATGACTACAAGGTCCGATAGGAATTCAGGGAACTCAGTGAGGAACGCTGTATATGGCCCAGGTGGCCTGTAAACAGTAGCTATAAAAAGTGATTGAGTAGGCTGCATAGATTTTATGACTAGAATCTCAAGAGAAGAAAATGCACTCATTTTTATTTGTAAATTGAAATTTGCTATCGTAAATGTTAACAACACCTTCATGTTTGCGGGATGCGCGTGGGATTTGGTCACTAGTGTAACCAGGAGGAGGCCTCATTTAACACAGTAAATTCATCAGGATTAAGCCATGTTTCAGTCAGGCCAATCACATCAAGATTATGATTAGTTCATTGACTATAACTGCCTTTGAAGTGAAGGATCTAACATTAAGTAACCCTATTTTGAGATGTGAGATATCACAATCTTTCAATAATGACAGGAATGGAGCTCTTTATTCCAGTAAGATTGCTAAGGTGAACACCGCCATGTTTAGTTTGCCCAACCTAGGTCTAAGCACAGACATGGTCTCAATGGGGATAGCTGAGCTGACTACACTAACTGTGCTAGTGGCAGACTCCACTAAGCTAGCAAGCTGGCTATCTCATTGTGGAGCTGGAGGAGTTAGAGCCCTGTCTATGTTCATAGATAAGATGAGAGCACCTCTCCAGCTAGGATGTAATCAGTCACTCCTCAGCAGGCCAGGCTTGGTCCTGTTTGTGGATGAGTCCCAGAAAGAGGGCCAATTATCTACAAATTCTGCCTTTTGGGAGGGACAGAAAACAGTTTAACCAGCGATTGAGTTGTGAGACTGCAGTCGTGCTCATCACTCCCCCTAACTGGGCAGGGGTCAGAGAGAATTACTCGATGCGGACACATCTGTCTAGCTGATTTACACGCTGAGGCTATGTTGCACTTGGTAACCTCTGACTGTTTCATCCTAACATCGTTGGTGCCGACGTGGATAGCAATATCCCTATACACTCTACACTCGCCAATTTTAGCCTTAGCCAGCACCATCTTCAGATTAGCCTTAACGTTGGTAGCCCTGTCCCTGGTAAACAGTGTATGATCGCTGGATGATTCTTTTAAGGTCTAATACTGCGGGTAATGGAGTCGCCAATGACTAGGGTTTTGGATTTGTCAGAGCTAATGGTGGGAGGCTTCGGTGTCTCAGACCCCGTAACAGGTGGAGGAAAGACCAGAGAAGGCTCGGCCTCTGACTCCGACTTGTTGCTTAATGAGGAGAACCAGTTGAAAGTTTTTGACGGCTGAATATGCGACACCGGTTGATCCTACAGCATTTCCTTCCAGAAGCCAAGAGAAAATTGTCCAACTGCGGTGACTGTGTGAAGGGATTTATACTACTATCTTTACTTTTTGTGGCACAGATGCTGTTTCATCCTTTCCTACACTTAAATGACCCTTGCCTAACGATTGCGCCTGAAGCTGGGCTTGCAGCACGGCTATCCTCACCATAAGGCGATCGTTCTCCTGTATATTATGAGTGCAGCGACTGCAATTCGAAGGCATAATATTAATTTGACTACTTAGCTTTGGCTAGTGGAGGTCCTGTAGAACCATGTCCAGATAAAGCGTTCGGGGTGAAAAAGTTGAATGAAAAAAGTTGAGCGAGGGGAAAAAATGTAAGTATCAAATGTAATTAAAAAGTAAAGACCCTAAAAAAACAGCAGCACGTGAACAAGTCCACAAGTTGTGAAATTACATCAAGGTGGCAAGCAAGGTGGAGGAGGCCTCTATCATTCTTAAATGGAAGAAGTTTGGAACCACCAAGATGCTTCCTAGAGATGGCCGCCCGGCCAAACTGAGCAATCGGGGGAGAAGGCCCTTGGTCAGGTAGGTGACCAAGAACAGAAACCCAATGGTCAATCTGACAGAGCTCCAGATTTCCTCTGTGGAGATATGAGAACCTTCCAGAAGGCCAAACATCTTTGCAACACTCCATCAATCAGGCCTTTATGGTAGAGGGGCCAGACGGAAGCCACTCCTCAGTAAATGGCCCATGACAGCCTGCTTGGAGTTTGCCAAAAGGCACTTACAGACTCCCAGACCATCAGAAACAAAGATTCTCTGGTCTGATGAAACCAGGATTGAATGGCAAGCGTCACATCTGGAGGAAGCCTGGTACCATTCCTACGGTGAAGCATGGTGGTGGCAGAATCATGCTGTGGGGATGTTTTTCAGGGGCAGGGGCTGGGAGACTAGTCAGGATCGAGGGAAAGAAGAACAGAGCAAAGTACAGAGAGATCCTTGATTAAAACCTGCTCCAGAGTACTCAGGATAATAAGTTGGCGCCGAAGAACATGGCTGACGTTTTACATTCTCCCATTTAGTTTTTTTTTGCATTTTATGTAACTTATGTTTTTAATTATTGTCTACATAATGTTGCTGCTATTGTCTCTTATGACCGAAAATAACTTCTGGACATCAGAAAGTGATTACTCACCGCGGACTGGAAGAAACTTTTCCCTTTAACATGTCCGATTAGATGGATATTCTGCTTTCACTGGAACAGGCCCAGACCCACACCTTTTGTGTGAAGAATTGAAGCAGGAAAAGGGGCCCGCAGCCTTCTGAGAATCCTAAGGCAAGCGAGTAAACTCCCACTGCCATCCGTTCTTCTTGCTAACGTGCAATAATGGGAAAATAAAATTGATGACCTACAATTAAGATTATCCTACCAACGGGACATTAAAAACTGTAACATCTTATGTTTCACCGAGACGTGGCTGAACGAAGATAGAGACAATATAGAGCTAGCGGGATTTTCCATGCACCTGCAGAACAGAGACACTACCTCTGGTAAGACTAGGGGTGGGGGTGTGTGTCTATTTGGCAATAACAGCTGGTGCACGATGTCTAATATTAAATCATTCTCGAGGTATTGCTCACCTGATGTAGAGTACCTTATGATAAATTGTAGACCACACTATCTACCAAGAGTTCTCATCTGTATTATTCGTAGCCATCTATTTACCACCACAGAACAATGCTGGCACTAAGACCACTCTCAACCAACTCTATAAGGCCATAAGCCAAGATGTAAATGCTCACCCAGAGGCGTCTCTCCTAGTGGCCGGGACTTTAATGCAGGCAAATTTAAATCCGTTTTCCAACATTTTTACCATCATGTCACATGTACAACCAGGGGGGAAAAAATCCTAGACCACCTTTACTCCACACAGAGAGATGCATGCAGCTCTCCTCCGCCATCCATTTGGCAAATCTGACCAAAAATAGATCCTCCTGATTCCTGCCTACAAGTGACAATTAAAGCAGGAAGTACCAGTGACTCGCTTAATACGGAAGTGGTCAGATGACGTGGATGCTACACCACAGGACTGTTTTGCTAGCACAGACTGGAATATGTTCTGGGATTCATCCAATGGCATTGAGGAGTACACCACCTCAGTCATCGGCTTCATCAATACGTGCATCGATGACGTCGTCCCCACAGTGACTGTACGTACATATCCCAACCAGAAGCCATGGATTACAGACATCCGCATCGAGCTAAAGGCTAGAGCTGCCACTTTCAAGGAGCGGGAGACTATTCCGGATGCTTATAAGAAATCCCGCTATGCCCTCAGACGATCCATCAAACAAGCAAAGTGTCAATGCAGAAATTAAGATTGAATCCTACTATACCGGCTCTGACGCTCGTCAGATGTGGCAGGGCTTGCAGACTTACAGACTACAAAGGGAAGCACGGACGCGAGCTCCCCATTGAAGCGAGCGTACCAGACTAGCTAAATGCCTTTTATGCTCGCTTCGAGCCAAGCAACACTGAAGCATGGATGAGAGCACCAGCTGTTCTGGATGACTGTGTGATAACGCTCTCGGTAGCCGATGTGAACTAAACCTTTAAACAGGTCAACATTCACAAAACCGCTGGGCCAGATGGATTTCCAGGACGTGTACTCAAAGCATGCGCGGACCAATTGGCAAGTGTCTTCACTGACATTTTCAACCTCTCCCTGACCGAGTCTGTAATACCTACATAACAGACCACGATCATCCCTGTGCCCAATGAAGGGAAAGTAACCTGCCTAAATGATTATCGCCCCATGACACGCACGTCGGTAGCCATGAAGTGCTTTGAAAGGCTGGTCATGAATCACATCAACAGCATACTCCCGGACACCCTAGACCCACTCCAATTCCCATACCGCCCCAACAGATCCACAGATGACGCAATCTCAATCTCACTCCACACTGCCCTTTCTCACCTGGACAAAAGGAACACATATGTGAGAACGCTGTTCATTGACTACAGCTCAGCGTTCAACACCATAGTGCCCACGAAGCTCATCACTAAGCTAAGGACTGGGACTAAACACCTCCCTCTGCAACTGGATCCTGGACTTCCTGACAGGCCGCCCCCAGGTGGTAAGAGTAGGCAACAACACGTTGGCCACGCTGATCCTTAACACTGGAGCCCCTCTGGGGTATGTACTTAGTCCCCTCCTGTATTCCCTGTTCACCCATTACTGCGTGGCCAAACACAATTCCAACACCATCATTAAGTTTGACACAACGGTGGTAGGCCTGATCACTGACAACAATGGGACGGCCTATAGGGAGAAGGTCAGAGAACTGACAATGTGGTGCCAGGACAACAACCTCTCCTTCAATGTGAGCAAGACAAAGGAGCTGATTGTGGACTGCAGCAAAAGGCAGGCCGAACAGGCCCTCATTAACATTGACGGGGCTGAAGTGGAGCCGGTCAGATTTTCAAGTTCCTTGGTGTCCACATCACCAACGAACTATCATGGTCCTAACATGCCAAGACAGTCGTGAAGAGGGCATGACAAAACCTTTCCAGTCACCGCATGGCAAGCGGTACCGGAGCACCAAGTCTAGGACCAAAAGGCACCTCAACAGCTTCTACCCCCAAGCCATAAGACTGCTGAATATTTAATAAAATTGCCACAGAACAATTTACATTGACCCCCCCCTTTTGTACACTGCTGCAACTCTCTGTTTATCTATGCATAGTCACTTCGGCCCCACCTACAGATTACGTCAACTAGCCTGTACCTCCCCACACTGCCTCGGTACCGGTGCCCCCTGTATTTAACCGAGTCATTGTTGTTCTTAATTGTATTACTTTTTATTATTACTTTTTATTTTAGTCTACTTGGTAAATATTTTCTTAACTCTTCTTGAACTGCACTGTTGGTTAAGGGCTTGTAAGTAAGCATTTCATGGTAAAGTCTACACTTGTTGTATTCGGCGCATGTGACAAAGTTTGATTTGACCTCAGACTGGGGCGAATGTTCACCTTCCAACAGGACAACGACCCTAAGCGCACAGCCAAGACAACGCATAAGTGGCTTCTGGACAAGTCTCTGAATGTCCTTGAGTGGCCAAGTCAGAGCCTGGACTTGAACATCTCTGGAGACACCTGAAAATAGCTGTGCAGCGGCACTCCCCATCCAACCTGACAGAGCTTGAGAGGATCTGTAGAGAAGAATGGGAGAAACTCCCCAAGTACAGGTGTGCCAAGCTTGTAGCAGACTTACCCAAGAATACTCAAGAGCTGTAATCGCTGCCAATTATGCTTCAACAAAGCGCTGAGTAAAGGGTCTGAATACTTCATCTTGATACTACCCATCACGCATGCGGGAGCGTAATCATCGCCTCAAACTAATTAGCATAACGCAGCGGACATAAATTTCCCTAGAAAATGTTCCTATTCATGAAATCACAAATGAAATATATTGAGACACAGCTTAGCCTTTTGTTAATCACACTGTCTTCTCAGATTTTCAAAATATGCTTTACAGCCAACGCTAGACAAGCATTTGTGTAAGTTTATCATAGCCTAGCATAGCATTATGCCCTGCTGGCAGCAGGCAACATTTTCACGAAAATAAGAAAAGCAATCAAATTAAATAATTTACCTTTGAAGAACTTCGGATGTTTTCACTCACGAGACTCCCAGTTAGATAGCAAATGTTCTTTTTTTCCCAAAATATTATTTTTGTAGGCGAAATAGCTCCGTTTGTTCTTCACGTTTGGCTGAGAAATTGACCGGAAAATGCGGTCACTACAACAGTGAACTTTTTTCCAAATTAGCTCCATAATATCGACAGGAACATGGCAAACGTTGTTTAGAATCCTCAAGGTGTTTTTCACATATCTATTCAATAAAATATCCACCGGGACAATTGGTTTTTCAGAAGAAGCGATTGGAAAAATGGCTACTTCTGTACTGTAGCCATCATGTGACCACTTGCTCAATGTGGTCCCTTACGGCTATTCTTCAACATAAATGCGTAAAAAGACGTCACAATGCTGTAGACACCTTGGGGAATACGTAGAAAGCGTAGTATGCTCATTCGTAGCCCATTAAGCCATATAAGGAGTCATTGGCATGCAGCTTTTTCAAAATATGGGTCACTTCCTGATTGGATGTTTATCTGGGTTTAGCCTGTAACATCAGTTCTGTTGCACTCACAGACAATATCTTTGCAGTTTTGGAAACGTCAGTGTTTTCTATCCAAAGCTGTCAATTATATGCATAGTCGAGCATCTTCTCGTGACAAAATATCCCGTTTAAAACGGGAACGTTTTTATCCAAAAATTAAAATACTGCCCCCTAGTTACAAAAGGTTAAGTAAATGTGATCTGTTTTTTGTTTTGTTTTTTTACTTTGCAAAAATATACAAAAAATATGTTTTTGCTTTGTTATTCTGGGGTATTTTGTGTAGATTGATGAGTGTGAAAATGTCATCAGTTTTAGAATAAGGCTGTAACGTAAAAAGTCAAGGGGTCTGAATTAGAGGTCGACCGATTAATCGGAATTGCCGATTAATTAAGGCCGATTTCAAGTTTTTATAATAATCGGAAATCGTCATTTTTGGGCGCCGATTTTGCCAATTAAAAAAAAATATATATATATATATATATTTTATACCTTTATTTAACTAGGCAAGTCAGTTAAGAACACATTCTTATTTTCAATGACGGCCTAAGAACGGTGGGTTAACTGCCTTGTTCAGGGGCAGAACGACAGAATTTTCACCTTGTCAGCACGGTGGATCCAATCTTGCAACCTTACAGTTAACTAGTCCAATGCTCTAACCGCCTGCCTCTCATTGCACTCCATGAGGAGCCTGCCTGTTATGCAAATGCAGTAGAAGCAAAGGTAAGTTGCTAGGTAGCATTAAACGTATCTTGTAAAAAAACAATCAATCAATCATAATCACTAGTTATAACTACACATGGTTGATGATGTTACTAGTTTATCTAGCGTGTCCTGCGTTGCATATAATCGATGCAACGCTGGGGGATGATATAACAAAAGCTTATTTGCGAAAAAAGCACAATCGTTGCACGACTGTACCTAACCACAAACACCAATGCCTTTCTTATACTTCTGTGTATTGATTTTATATTTTTAAACCTGCATATTTAACTAAAAGATATCCAGGTTAGCAGGCAATATTAACAGTTGTGCAACAGTATGCAACAGTTTGGGCAGCCTGGCTCATTGCGAACTAATTTGCCAGAATTTTACGTAATTATGACATAACATTGAAGATTGTGCCATGTAACAAGAATATTTAGACTTCGGGATGCCACCCGTTAGATAAAATATCGAACGGTTCCGTATTTCACTGAAATAATAAACGTTTTGTTTTCGAAATGATAGTTTACGGATTCGACCATATTAATGACCAAAGGCTCGTATTTCTGTGTGTTATGTTATAATTAGAGCAGTCTGACTGAGCGATGGTAGGCAGCAGCAGGCTCGTAAGCATTCATTCAAACAGCACTTTCGTGCGTTTTGCCAGCAGCTCTTCGCAAGCACAGCACTGTTTTTGACTTCAAGCCTATCAGCCTAATGGCTGGTGTAACCGATGTGAAATGGCCAGCTAGTTAGCGGGATGCACGCTAATAGCGTTTCAAACGTCACTCGCTCTGAGACTTGGAGTAGTTATTCCCCTTGATCTGCAAGGGCCGCGGCTTTTCTGGAGCGATGGGTAACGCTGCTTCGAGGGTGGCTGTTGTCGTTGTGTTCCTGGTTCGAGCCCAGGTAGGGGCGAGGAGAGGGACAGAAGCTATACTGTTACACTGGCAATACTAAAGTGCCTATAAGAACACGCAATAGTCAAAGGTATATGAAATACAAATGGTATAGAGAGAGAGAGTCCTATAAATACTATATTAACGACAACCTAAACCCTCTTACCTTGGAATATTGAAGTCTCATGTTAAAAGGAACCACCAACTTTCATATGTTCTCATGTTCTGAGCAAGGAACTCAAACATTAGCTTTTTTACATGGCACATATTGCACTTTTACTTCTCTCAACACTTTGTTTTTGCATTATTTAAACCAATTTGAACTAAATTGATTTGTATTGATGTATTATATTAAGTTAAAATAAGTGTTCATTCAGTATTGTTGTAATTGTCATTATTACAAATACATTTTTAAAAATCGGACCCATTAATCGGTATCGGCTTTTTTTTGGTCCTCCAATAATCGTTATCGGCGTTGAAAACTTATAATCGGTCGAATACTTGAATACTATCTGAATACACTGTATGTATCTCTCTCCCTTTCCATCTCTCCATATCATGACTATTCAGCATTTTTCCGTATAGCTATGGAGCAGATAGATGGGTCATACACAGGTAACTCCCAAAGTTAAGGCATTTAAAAGTAGGATCGGAAAATACGACTTGGATCATCACACATGGTCTGTTTGCAAAATCTGAATTCATTTGAGTAAACAGACTGACTAAAAGCCTGATGCGTCACAATTTGGGATTCAAATTGGAAACAATTTAATCAAATACACATTTTCAGTAATTGCCAAAGGATCATTGGGAGAGATGCCTTCTGTGGCAGGCAGATTCAGCACCAGGACATCTGAGTAAACAGCTAAGGAGGCTCGCAAAGTGCCAAATTCACATTATGGATGAGAAACAGCCTCACAAGAATTAAGTAGTCAGCAGATGTATCAAAATCTACTCTTTAGGAGCTTTTTTCTTTGGCCCTGCATCTGGTCCTTCTCTCTCCTTCCTTCTCGTGGGACATATCTTCCCTGGGCGAGAGCACAGTTTTTGCCGAGGTCACGCTGCGTTCTGCTGAGAGAACTAATACCGGTTCAATTTATTCAATTTAAGTCAGGGTACGAGCAGAGAGTGCTCTTCAATCTCCGGCCTTGAATTTATGTATAAACTAATTAAAGTAAGCAGAGGCAGGGCCCCTGATTGAACACTCCAAATAGCCTCATTTCCTGCGGCTCTATCGATCCCACAGTTATTTGCAACTTTCCCTAAATGTTTTACTCCGAGGATAGAAAAAAAGACAGTGCAATTAAAAGGAAAACGGAGAACAGGCCTGTAGTTTTTTTCTTGTTTTTCTCCTTCTGCTGCCTTCTGATTTGGTTCTGCACACTTTCATTAGTCTTCTATGCAACATTAAATCCTCAAAGCATAGTCCAATAAAACACATGTGCGAAGAGAAGAAAACGAGAGCCCTAAATGTTCTGTCAGGTGTCTCTGCCTAATGCGGTCTAGGAACTTCTTAGTTTCTTGATCCAAACCAGATTTGGGGTAGAAACTAGAAAGTGAAAGAGTCTTAGAGTTCTGGAGTCTGTTGGGCCGTATGGTAGGCGGCCGGATGCAGGGGTTAGGTACTGGTGTTGTCTCAAGGTTTACTTTTTCCTTTGTAATCTGTTCAATCCTGTTCAATCGGTGCTAAACTTGCAGCAGAATCTGGGCTTTAATAAGGTATTACGTTACGGACAGGTGTATCCATCCACGGAGGGGGGAATGGGCAACTAGCTGGGCTATCCAGAAACAAAGCCTGTTCTCTGGGACGGGGACAGGAGACAGACATCCTCAACAGGGAGCAGAAGTTGGCATCACTCACCTGGTACATAGTACCCCTGTGAATATTCTTCTCTTCAATATGTTATTGCATTTACAATTATCTGTCAAATTTAGATTAGCTATCACATGGTTTACCATAGCTTTGCTAATGTTTTTAATAAATCAAATTCAATCAAATTTTATTGGTCACATACACATGGTTAGTAGATGTTAATGTGAGTGTAGAGAAATGCTTGTGCTTCTAGTTCCGACAGTGCAGTAATATCTAACAATTTCACAACAATTACCTAATACACACACACACGGATGGAATAAGAAAATGTACATGTAAATATAAGGATGAGCGATGGCCGCGCAGCATAGGCCAGATAAAATAGATGGTATAAAAGACAGTATATCCATATGAGATGACTAATGTAAGATACGAAACATTATTAAAGTGGCTTTTGTAAGTGTCTAGTGATCCATTTATTGAAGTGGCTAAAGATCTGAGTCTGTATGTAGGCAGCAGCCTCTCTGTGTTAGTGATGGCTATTTAACAGTCTGATGGCCTTGATAGAAGCTGTTTTTCAGTATCTCGGTCCCAGCTTTGATGCACCTGTACTGACCTCGTCTTCTGGATGGTAGTTGGATGAACAGGGAGTGGCTCGGGTGGTTGTTGTCCTTGATGATCTTTTTGGCCTTCCTGTGACATCGGGTGCTGTAGGTGTCCTGGAAGGCAGGTAGTTTGCCCCCCGGTGATGCGTTGTGCAGACCGCACCATCCTCTGGAGAGCCTTGCGGTTGAGGGCGGTGCAGTTGCCGTACCAGGCGGTGATCCAACCGAACAGTATGCTCTCAATTGTGCATCTGTAAAAGTCTTCGAAGGTTTTAGGTGACGAGCCAAATTTCTATAGCCTCCTGAGGTTGAAGAGTTGCTGTTCATTCTTCACCACAATGTCTGTATGGGTGGACCATTTCAGTTTGCCCGTGATGTATGTTCCCGGGGAACTAAAAACTTTCCACTACTGTCCCGTCGATATGGATAGGGGGGTGCTCCCACTTTAATTTTAAATTTAAATTTTACCTTTATTTAACCAGGCAAGTCAGTTAAGAACACATTCTTATTTTCAATGACGGCCTGGGAACAGTGTTTTAACTGCCTGTTCAGGGGCAGAACGACAGATTTGTACCTTGTCAGCTCGGGGGTTTGAACTCACAACCTTCCGGTTACTAGTCCAACGCTCTAACCACTAGGCTACCCTGCCGCCCCACTGCTTTCCTGAAGACCACGATCATCTCCTTTGTTTTGTTGATGTTGTGTGAGAGGTTGTTTTCCTGACACTCCGAGTGCCCTCACCTCCTCCCTGTAGGCTGTCTTGACGTTTATTGAGGACAATTGTACTTACCACAACTAGCTATGTTAAAATGAATGCAGCAAATGTATGTCACTCTGGATAAGAGCGTCTCCTAAATAACTAAAATATAAACGTAGAGTATGGTAAGGAGCACAGTAAGCCCAGTGGCAGCGGAGACCACGCTCTGATTGGCTGAGGCATAGCTGGGTCAAGGTTCACCACACATTCCAGCACAGAGACAAAGTATACTTCTTCATCTGACTGAGCAGAGTTGCTCCGTACATCAGCGCATACGGGCCACTGATGAGAAATACACAATATCAGTAAACAGCACTGCCAGCCCCCTTTACCACACAGTCTGTTTGGCTAATTCCTTTAGATTCTGCAATGCCCTCCAGTGGGTGGTGAAGACAGCCCAGTAAATCACTGGGACCGTGCTCCCACCCATCCAGGACATCTACTTGAGACCGTGCTGGAGGAGGTCCCGCAGAATTATCAAGGACCACACATACCCCAGCCACGAGCTGTTCACTTCCTTACCATCGGGGAGACTGGTCCTTCTCAACCATGCAACAAGAAAAGATAACAACATGAACATAAAGTGTGTGTGTGTGTGTGTGTTCACGCACTCACTCACCACTGGCCACGGTGCACGCTGTGTCCTCTGTTGAATTGAGTCAAATCGTTCACTGTGGACAGCCCCATCTCCTACTCCCCAACCCTTCAAATCTATTGATTTATTTATAGAATAAATCTCAAGCAAAAAGTTCATACATATTGATGCCTTTCAATCTAATCTCGTAAATGATTGAGTATGATACATTCTCTGTGTGTGCACTTACATGAAGATGTTTCGGCAGGAGCGTACGCGTGGGTGTGTACGTGCCTGTGTTTGTAAGTACAGTATGTGTTTTTGCAAGTGTGTGTGTGCGCGTCTCTCTTTCTCTCTCATTTCTCTGCTTGTCTCTTTTTCTCTGCCTCCCTCCTTACCCAGGGGCCCTAGTCACTTCCCTCTAGAGCTGCTGTGGCACTCTAATTGATTGTGCTCTTTGTCTCTGGGCTGACATGCTCTGTTCAAAGGATGGCCTCTCTCCTGGGAGACCTTTGTCTCGCCAGTAGGTAGCTCAGCCTCTTTAAAGGGCCTACCGGAGCCCAGCCAGAGGCTAATGGGCATGATTAGAGACAAAACCGGGGTGGAGAGCTGAACTGCAGACACCGCAATACTACTCCCCCTTTCTTCCTCTTGCGTGCGTGCTTGCTCTTGTTCTCTCTTTATTTTTCCCTCTATCTTTTGCTCTCTCTCTCATTCGGACTCTCCTGGATACAAATATCTGAAGTGTCTGCACTTCAAATATTGATATCTGAAGTGTCTGCCTGTCCTGGCCCATAGTCCCCCTGTCTCCCAGCACCTCAGGGATATGTGGTTCTTTTCTAAGGGAGACTGTCAGGCTTCTCCTTCTAAATGGCTTTCAAGCTACATTTTTATTATGGCTTCCGTGAGTGACCTGCCAGTTAAAGAATCAATGTGTTGCCGGTTAAGATCTGTGCCCCACTAAGATAGGCCTAGCGTAAAACTTCCATTTTTAGCCTGGGTGTTTATTTTCTTAAATCAATGAGCACAACAGGTGCTTATTAGAGACAGGCTTCTATTTGAGCCAGGTGTCTTTATCCTAATGCACACAGCTTTTGCTACTTTGCATAGTTAAATGTTTAATTCCTGCATTCACTTCCAGCGTTATACACTACCGTTCAAAAATTTGGGGTCACTTAGAAATATCCTTGTTTTTTGAAAGAAAAGCACATTTTTTGTCCATTAGAATAACATCAAATTGATCAGAAATACAGTGTAGACATTGTTAATGTTGTGAATGACTATTGTAGCTGGAAATGGCAGATTTTTTTTGTGGAATATCTACATAGGCGTACTGAGGCCCATTATCAGCAACCATCACTCCTGTTTTCCAATGGCACGTTGTTAGCTTAATCCAAGTTTATTATTTTAAAAGGCTAATTGATCATTAGAAAACCCATTTGCAATTATGTTAGCACAGCTGAAAACTGTTGTCCTGATTAAAGAAGCAATAATACTGGCCTTATTTAGAATAGTTGAGTATCAGCATTTGTGGGTTCAATTGCAGGCTCAAAATGGCCAGAAACAAAGAACTTTCTTCCGAAATTCATCAGTCTATTCTTATTCTGAGACATTGTTAAGTGACGGCAAACTTTTGAACGGTAGTATCTATGAAATCAAATCAAAGTATATTGGTCGGGTGCACAGCTTAGCAGATGTTATAGCGGGTGTAGTGAAATTCTTATGTTACTAGTTTCTAACAATGCAGTAAAATGTCAAACAAGTACACAAATAATTCAAACTTTTTTTTTTAATGTACTACAAAAAAATACAAGAAATCTCTAACGTTGGGACGAATCCAATTAACAATCCAAATAGCACTGTAACAGTAATCAAATACTTATGTCATGCAATAAAATGCAAATTAATTACTTAAAAATCATACAATGTGATTTTCTGGATTTTTGTTTTAGATTCCAGTCTCACAGTTGAAGTGAACCTTTGATAAAAATTACAGACCTCTACATGCTTTGTAAGTAGGAAAACCTGCAAAATGGGCAGTGTATCAAATACTTGTTCTCCCCACTGTACCTCCTTTTGTTTGGGCATTTGGTAAATAAATCAAATACTTGTTCTCACCACTGTACTTGTGGTGGTGGAAACATGTTTTGTCTAATGCAGCTGTATTGATCCTCTGGGCATAATAAACTTGGTTAAGCTTTCATAATGTCCGTTGAGTTTTTACTCTGAGAATTAGAACCCAACACCATGCTGGTCAAGTGTGCCTTCAATTCTAAATAAATCACTGACTGTCACCAGCAAAGCACCATCACACCACCACCTCCATGCTTCACGGTGGGAACCACACATGTGGAGATCATCCGTTCACCTACTCTGCGTCTCACAAAGATACGGCGGTTGGAACCAAAAATCTCAAATTTGGACAGATTTCCACCAGTCTAATGTCCATTGCTCATGTTTCTTGGGCCAAGCAAGTCTCTTCTTCTTATTGGTGTCCTTTAAATAGTGGTTTCTTTGCAGCAATTCGACCATGAATTCCTGATTCAAACAGTCTTCTCTGAACAGTTGATGTTGAGATGTGTCTGTTACTTGAAATCTGTGAAACATTTATTTGGGCTGCAATTGCTGAGGCTGCTAATTCTAATGAACTTATCCTTTGCAGCAAACGTAACTCTGGGTCTTCCATTCCTGTGGCAGTCCTCATGAGAGAGTTTCATCATAGCGCTTGATGGTTTTTGCGACTGCACTTAAAGAAACTTTCAAAGTTCCTGAAATTTTCCGCATTGACTGACCTTCATGTTTTAAGGTAATGATGGACTGTCGTTTCTCTTTGCTTATATGAGCTGTTCTTACCATAATATAGACGTGGTCTTTTACCAAATAGGGCAAGATGAAGGAAAAAGGAAACCGCTCACTGCTCTTGATAGTATCACTGATCTCTAATAAGCTTATGTATCAAATAGGACTATCTTCTGTATACCACACCTACCTTGTCACAACACAACTGATTGGCTCAAACTCATTAAGGAAATAAATTCCACAAATTAACTTTTAACAAGGCACACCTGTTAATTGAAATACATTCCATGTGACTCCCTCATGAAGCTTGTTGAGAGAATGCCAAGATTGCGCAAAGTTGTCATCAAGGCAAAGGGTGGCTCCTTTGAAGAATCTCAAATATAAAATATATTTAGAATTGTTTAACACTTTATGGTTACTACATCCATGTGTGTTATTTCATAGTTTTGATGTATTCACTATTATTCTACAATGTAGAAAATAGTAAAACCACCAAGACTCTTCCTAGAGCTGGCCGACATGCCAAACTGAGCAATCGGGGGGAAGGGCCTTGGTCAGGGAGGTGAACAAGAAGCCATTGGTCACTCTGACAGAGCTCTGGAGTTCCTCTGTGGAGATGGCAGAACTTTCCAGAGGGACAACCATCTCTGCAGCCCTCCACCAATCAGGCCTTTATGGTAGATTGACCAGGCGGAAGCCGTTCCTCAGCAAATGGTACGTGACAGCCCGTTTAGAGTTTGCCAAAAGGCACCTAAAGACACTCAGACCATGAGAAACAAGATTCTCTGGTCTGATGAAACCAAGATTGTCTGAATGCCGAGCATCACGTCTGGAGGAAACCTGGCACCATCCCTATGGTGAAGCATGATGGTGGCAGCATCATGCTGTGGGGATATTTTTCAGCGGCAGGAACTGTGAGACTATTCAGGATCGAGGCAAGGATGAACGGAGCAAAGTACAGAGGGATCCTTGAAGAAAACCTGCTCCAGAGTGCTCAGGACCTCGGACTGGGTCATTGCTTCACCTTCCAACAGGAAGAGGACCCTAAGGGCAAACCCAAGACAATGCAGGAGTGGCTTCGGGACAAGTCTCTGAATGTCTTTAAGTGGCCCAGCCAGAGCCCGGACTTGAACCTGATCAAACATCCTTTGAGAGAGCTGAAATGAGCTATGCAGCAATGCTCCCCATCCAACCTGGCAGAGCTTGAGAGGATCTGCAGAGAAGAATGGGAGAAACTCCCCAAATACAGGTGTGCCAAGCTTGTAGAGTCTTACCCAAAAAGACTCGAGGCTGTAATCAATGCCAAAGGTGCTTCCGTAAAGTGCCTGAATACTTAGTGGTTTGTCCTTTAAAAGTTGCAGCGTACTGCGACACAGCTTGCATAGTGCTGCAGAATTCTATGGCACATTATTTAAGTGCCAACCACTGGTACCATTAATGCTAGTTAGTGATAGTTTGACCACCAGAGGGCATCTTTGAGAAGCATTTGATAGCCTTCAATAGTGGCTGTACTAGAGAATTTAAAACCTTTTTGTAAGAACATAGTATAATGGGACTGATTTTAAGAAATGTTGCTTAATTAAATTGAATAATATCATGGTGTTTCTACTCCAAGAAAAATGAAAAACCCTCTGGGTTTCCATTAGGATGGAATGGAAAATATGGTGCTGTACAACGTGACGGTCGGGAGTAGGCTACAGTTCTGGGCTATTTAGCTAAAGAATCCCTGTGTTGTGCAGGCCCGCGGGAGACCGTGGTTCAATTCCCCGATGGGGGGGAAGGAGTAGGCTGTCCTTGTAAATAATATATTTTTCTGAACTGACTTACCTAGTTAAATAAAGGTTACACTAAGAGCATAACATTTCTACACCCTAATTGTAGTCTAACCAATACCCAAGCGGAGATTCAGTCAAATATAAATCTCATTGATTTGTTAAGACCATTCCCCATTCTTGTCTCAGAGCAGCGCGATACGGTGCTAAAAGAGTTGTAGACTATTGCTTCTGTCTTCAATATGCTCTTTAAATAAATAAGATATACACCACTTTTAGCAGCACATTACTACACACTAGTGTGGCTCATGTTGCCTACAAAAGGCTTTCAAAAAATATGACATGACTCTCCGCCAATAATTACATAGAGGATTGGAAGATTCTAAATTAAAAACCAAAAGCCACCTCATTGGTCTCCCGATGGAGGCCGGCACGGGTATCTGTAGCAACGCATATTGCATTGCGATGCGGTGACTTAGCTGCACCACTATGGAGGACCCATCCACATAGTATCAAAATACAGAGAACTGTTGGAAAAGGTATATTGTCCTGCTAATGGGCTATTATAATACTGTGCATGGTGTCCAGGTCAGGATAACCAAAAATGTATTTATTAAAGACTATCAGAAAGAATGTTGGTACTTATTTTTTTTTATCCAAAGCCATGCATGAGTGAGTCACTCAGCTTTATGTAGGTGCCGGCTATATGACTGTGCCATCAACTTGATAATAATAATGATATTTTGGAGGTTATTTCTTTTTTTTTTACGAAAGTGAGCAATTTTAATCTGAATAAAGGCTAAAATAATATTTGTAAAGGCTAAAACATTTGTTTTTTAGAGGGAGAAAAACGCTGGGCCAATTGTGCGCCACCTTATGGGACTCCCAATCACGGTCGGATGTGATGCATAATAATAGTAATATTTTTGTTGTATTACTTATTCTGTAGTTTCTGGTGGATTAAACTGAAATTGCAACCAATCACAGCCAGTTGTGATACAGCCAACCTAACTAAGAAATACATTTGATGATATAATTCTCCCCCTACCCTCCTTCTAGGCAAGTATATTGTCCAGCTACCTGCTAATAGCCATAATGGCGCTGTACAACATGACCGTGTGTGTTTTGAAAGAGTATTTTCCAGTCAGCAACAATTTGTTAACCTTCATTAGACAACTTTTTTCCAATATTTCTGTAATTCAGTGATATGTTTTCCCATAGAAATTCGTTATGAATCCATAACTAAATAAACATCGGCATTTTGAAAGAGTATTTTTATCATTATTTTATTAACGAAAACATAAAGATGCCACTTAGTTACATTGTTTTAGTTTGAACGTGCAGACTGGCACTAAGAACAGTGGGAACGTTTCCCTAGTCAGTGCTATTATTAGTGCAATGCGCCTTAGTGTTGCCACACTGGGAAGCACAGAGCGTGGTGGGGGTCTACTCCTCCACCTCCCATCCCCATGGGCTAGGTCCATCTTCTGTGCGCCGCTCTGAGGTCCATCCCATGACCCCTGCCTTCGTGCCTTGAACCTTACACGCTTTCAGTGTATACAGCTGGAGAACTGCAAGGCATTCCCATTTGGAGCCATGACCAATATATTTTGTCCTGCTAATAACAGAGTTAATAATGTATCTGTGAGAATATTCAATGGGCTTTTATATAATTCTAAATGTAATAATAATCGTTTTGTTTAAAAAATATACATATATATTTTGGAGATGATTCCGTTTTCAAATAACGTAAAATGAGCGAGGAAAAAGGCTGTTCTTAAACATGGGGTGAGATGTTGTTACTAGTTAGTAAATAAAGCCAGTTTGTTATTTGGAATTATTCATTTCTGTTTTTAGAGGGAGAGAAACAAAAACCCAGTCGAGACCGGCATGAGTAATGAACCAGCATCTGTAGCATCACAGCTTGCACTGCTATGCATTGTCTTAGACCGTTGCGACACTCATGCGCTGTACAACCTGACCGGTCAGGAGTGGGCTACAGTACTACAGTAAGAGCAAAATAATCCTAACAAAATAAAATTATAACTTTAGTGTAACAACAGTTTTAGTAAGTCATACTGAAGTCGTGCACAATTCAGGTTCTATTTAGATTAATGTTGCCCATTCATTCAGTTAGACACAGTAGGACCCAAAAGCATAATCAGTGCTCTAACTCCCCCTTGCACTGCTTCTACACCTGCATTGTTTGCTGTTTGGGGTTTTAGGCTGGGTTTCTGTACAGCACTTTGAGATATCAGCTGATGTAAGAAGGG
Organism: Oncorhynchus tshawytscha; assembly: GCF_018296145.1. Classification (NCBI taxonomy): domain Eukaryota; kingdom Metazoa; phylum Chordata; class Actinopteri; order Salmoniformes; family Salmonidae; genus Oncorhynchus; species Oncorhynchus tshawytscha. The sequence goes on from NC_056448.1 coordinate 24,301,555, forward strand.
CTATATAAATTCATTTGATTTGATTTGGTGACGCAGTGTACTGTACTAAACCACAAATCACCTCTAAGTCCTGCAGCATAATTGCAAAAATGTCTAAAAACCTGTTTTAGTAATTTTAGCCATTATGGGGTATTGTGTGTAGATTGATGTGGGGAAAAAACAGTTAATCAATTTTATAATAAGGCTGTAATGTAACAAAATGTGGAAAAAGTCAAGGGGTCTGAATACTTTGAGTGCACTGTTCATCAGTAGACATATTAGAGTGAGATATGTCAAGAATTCTGTTTTTAAATAAACGTGTGGTGTGTGTATAAACTAAATACAAAGTACAAATAATATTACAATGAGCTATGTCTGGGAAACAGGAAGTGTGTACGTGTACACTACCTGCCAAAAGTTTTAAAACACCTACTCATTCAAGGGTTTTTCTTTATTTTGAAAGTGTCTGCATTTGTTGCTGGCATGTCATGCCTAAGTTTGCTAATCTTGCCAATGAAAAACGTATTAAAGTAATTGGCAATATCAGTGGGTTTTGTGATAAATGAGCCATCTGATTCAATGAATGATGGTGTTGTGTTTGCCTTTTTTCCCAAACATTCATTTAAGGTGCTCCAAAGCTTTTTACTCTCATTATTTATATAATTTCTTTGATTCATAGTATAGTTTCAATTCCTCATCAATCCACTGGGATTGAACAGTTTATAGTCATTTTCTTGGTGCAGGCTTATTAGTAACTGGATTAAATCAAATGTATTTATATAGCCCTTCTTACATCAGCTGATGTCACAAAGTGCTGTACAGAAACACAGCCTAAAACCCCAAACAGCAAGCAATGCAGGTGTAGAAGCACAGTGGCTAGGAAAAACTCCCTAGAAAGGACAAAACCTAGGAAGAAACCTAGAGAGGAACTAGGCTATGAGGGGTGGCCAGTCCTCTTCTGGATGTGCCGGGTGGAGATTATAACAGAACATGATCAAGATATTCAAATGTTCATAAATTACCAGCATGGTCAAATAATAATAATGACAGTAGTTGTCGAGGGTGCAACAGGTCAGCACCTCGGGAGTAAATGTCATTTGGCTTTTCATAGCCGATCATTAAGAGTATCTCTACCGCTCCTGCTGACTCTAGAGAGTTGAAAACAGCAGGCCTGGGACAGGTGGCACGTCCGGTGAACAGGTCAGGGTTCCATAGCCGCAGGTAGAACAGTTGAAACTGGAGTAGCAGCACAGCCAGGTGGACTGGGGACAGCAAGGAGTCATCATGTCAGGTAGTCATGAGGCATGGTCCTAAGGCTCAGGTCCCCCGAGACATAGAAAGAGAGAATTAGAGAGAGCATACTTAAATTCACACAGGACACTGGAGAAATACTCCAGATATAACAGACTGACCCTAGCCCCCAACACAAACTACTGCAGAATAAATACAGGAGGCTGAGACAGGAGGGGTCAGGAGACACTGTGGCCCCATCCGATGAGACACCCGGACAGGCAGGTTATAACCCCACCCACTTTGCCAAAGCACAGCCCCCACACCACTAGAGAGATATCTTCAACCTCCAACTTACCATCCTGAGACAAGGCCGAGTATAGCCCACAAAGATCTCCGCCACTGCACAACCCAAAGGGGGGAGCGAACCCAGACAGGAAGATCACGTCCAGTGACTCAACCCACTCAAGTGACGCACCCCTCCTAGGGACGGCATGGAAGAGCACCAGTAAGCCAGTTACTCAGACCCTGTAATAGGGTTAGAGGCAGAGAATCCCAGTGGAGAGAGGGAAACCGGCAAGGCAGAGACAGCAAGGGCGGTTCGTTGCTCCAGTGCCTTTCCGTTCACCTTCACACTCCTGGGCCAGACTACAGTCAATTATAGGACCTACCGAAGAGATGCGTCTTCAATAAAGACTTAAAGGTTGAGACCGAGTCTTTGTCTCTCACATGGGTAGGCAGACCATTCCATAAAAATGTGTCAAGTGCAGAATCTGGTTGCTCCCCATTACACACTACAGACCAACATATATTCTTTACATAAACAACATAGGAATCACTACAAAACGTATGTATGACCTCTTATACACTAAATTAGGCCCAGCCTTTGGAACTTTGGTTTTCCTAGATATGGCTAACTATATTATGGTCACTACATCTGATGAATTTGGATACTGCTTTAAAGTAAATTTCTGCAGCATTAGTAAAGATTTGATCAATACATGTTGAGTTCATTCAAGTGCTGTTTGTAACTACCCTGGTAGGTTGACTGATAACCTGAACCAGATTGCAGGCACGGGTTACAGTTTGAAGCTTTTTCTTGAGTGTGCAGCTTGATGAAAGCCAGTCAATATTGAAATCATCCAGAAAATATACACCTCTGTTTATCTCATACATTATCAAGCATTTCACACATGTTATCCAGATATTGACTCTTAGCACATGGTGGGCTATAGCAGCTTCCCAAAACATTGGGCTTCAGGTGAGGCTGATGAACCTATAGCCATATTACTTCAACATTATTTAACACGATATCTTCTCTAAGCTTTAACGGAAAGTGGTTCTGAATATAAACAGCAACACCTCCACCATTGGCATTACTGTATTTTCTGTAGATGTAACAACCATGTATTGCTACCACTATCATCAAAGGTATTATCTTAGTGAGTTTCAGAGATTGTCAGAATGTTACTAGCAAATGATTGATTTGATGAACCTTGTTTCCTAAGCTACATATGTTAATGTGGGCTATATTTAGCACTTCTGGGATGCATGGTTGTTTTCATTGCTTTACTGGGAAGCTTAGCATAAGTAGACATGCTCATGTTATTTATGTTAGTGGCGGGTGAGCTGCACACAATGGACTTCATGCTAGGGCACACCGACTCAGTTCTAACAGTATAACTGGTTCAAAGGTACATGATTACTGCATACAAAAGCTGTAAAATCAGCAGAGGCATTCAGGGCAGTTAGATGGAAATATATTAGGTTACTTACATTGTGTCTACCATTGCCCCTGGGATAATGTACGTTTGCTGAAGCATTATGACAACTCAGCGACACTGGTAGGGATTAACTGAACTGGGTTTGGGTCATTGATATGTCATTATCTCAACACAGCTGTATAATCCTGTGAAAGGATCCTGGAACCTAAAAGATTTGGGTAGATCCCATCCTCTTTTTAAAACAAGCTTTGTTTCCAGAAGGTATCAAAATTGCCTATAAATGTTACCTCAACAGAGCTGCAATAGTCAAGTAGCCAGTTATGAAGGGATAAAAGTCTGCTGAACCGTTCAATGCCACAATTTAGAGAGGACAGAGGGCCAGATATTATGGGCCTCTGTTGGTGTCAAGCAGACACCCAATTAGTTCTTTAAAATCCATCTTCAACTGTTCTGAGTTGACCTTCATGATGTCATTGAATACCACATGAACTATGATAGACTCACTTTCCTGATGCAGGTTTAAAATGTTTGGGAGCAGCTTATTGATGACCTGTACTCATGCTCTTGGATACATTTTTGCTCCAGGGACTGAGACATTTCTCACAATTGAACTGCCCAATACAATGCAAGTGGATGGAGAAATCCGCCCATTCCTAACCCTCAAACTATTTGTGGAACCTTTCACGGGCCCACGAGAAGCAGGATGGCGTGCTCCTGCAGCTCCCGGTGATAGGTCCAGACCTCCCACAGCAGGCAAAGCCCCATCAGATCCAGAGAGAGGCAAAGGAACCCAACACGATGATGAAGTCTCTGTTGGAGTCAGCATAGTTGGAGTCAGCACAATTGTCGCAGACACAGGCTTTCCCAGCGATGAAGGCGCAGGTAGACTAGGCACTAGGGCGGTGAAGCTGTTCATGTCGATCTGCCCCAGCTTCTCGCAGATACTATAGTCTGCCTTTGGTTTCCACAACTTGGGACATAGTACCAGCGCTGATTGGAACAATCCTCTTGCTGTTCTCCGTCTACTCCACTACAAGATGGAGGAGGAGATGCAAATGGAGATTACTTCCTTGGCAGACAAGTTCCAGGTAGCACAGGCCATTCGGACAGGGACAGTTGACAAGGCAAAGACATCCATCAAGCCCGAGTGGCGTCCAGCCACGGGAGTTGAGAACAGGAAAGTTCCAATTTGCGTTTTCCCTATAAGTTCACGCAGAATTGAAATTTGCTTGCTCAGGATAGCAACCTCATTCCTGTAATCCTCAGCAAAAAATTGCAGCATTGAACTCTGGATTGTCAATAGCATCCCGGATAAGAGCGTAATAAACACAGCTTCTACAGCGCTGGAAACGTTTGTAAGCTATTCCAGGCAAAGCGGGCTCCATTGCAACCTAGCTAACTACCTGGCTGGGTAACTAGCTAGCCGTCTAGTTGGTAAACATCCAGTCCAAACCAGCAGGTTTTGACACACACTTATGAACAAAATAAAACTTCAGAAACGACATGCCGTAAGAACAGGTCAAGGCGGAGGATGTATCCAAGTTTGTGACAGAAATGAGCTTGCAGGGCACTATGGTGTTAAAAGCTGAGCTAGAGTCGATGAACATCATTCTCACGTAGGTATTCCTCTTGTCCAGGTGGGATAGAGTGTTGTGCAATGGCGATTGCATCATCCGTGGATCTGTTGGGGTGGTATGCAAATTGAAGTGAGTTAAGGGTGTTGTATGTATAGTTAAGGTGATATGGTCCTTGACTTTCAAAGTACTTCATGATCACAGAAGTGAGTGCTACCGGGCCGGCAGCTTTGCTTGGGTTAACACACTTGAACGTCCTACTCACGTTGGCTACAGAGATTGGGAGCCCGCAGTCGTCGTGAGCAGCGGGGGCAATGTTGGTGACTCAGTGTTGTTTTCCTCGAAGCAGGCAAAAAATGTCGTTTTGCCTCTTTGATTGTCTTGCGGAGGTCGTAGGTGGTCTGTTTGTATGGGTACGTTTCCAGTTACCTTGCCGTGGTTAAATGCGTGTGGTTCGCACTTTCAGTTTCTTTGGTAATGCTGCCATCTAGCTGTGGTTTTTGTTTTGGGTATGTTCTAATAGTCACTGTAGAAACAACATTCTCTATGCACTTTCTGATGAACCCAGAGACAGAGTCAGTGTGTTCGGCGATGTTATTCTCAGAGGCGGCCTGAACATATCCTAGTCTGCGTGATCAAAACATTTCTGTAGCATGGATTCCGATTGGTCAGACCAACGTTAAACAGACATTACCATGGTTGCCTCCTGTTTCAGGAGTATTTTCCTTAAATTTCCTTTGTTAAAGTCCCCGGCTAAAACAAATGCAGTATATGCTTTTTCCAATTTGTTCAAAGTCCCATGTTATTCTTTGAATGCCAGCGTGGTGTCAGCTTGTGGGGAGATATACACAGCCATGATCCAAACAGCTGTGAATTCTCTCGGGAGATAATGGGGTCGGCATTTATCGTAAGGTATTCCAGGTCAGGGGAACAGAAACTCTTAAGGCGTTTGTGCGTTCTTACAATCACACAATGAGTTGTTGATCATGAAACATACTACTCCGCCTTTGTTTTTCCCCTGTCCTCGCAATGTTTGGAAAACTTAGCAGGCTGTATAGCCTGATCAGGCACCTCCCCTGACATTCAAGTCTCTGTAAGGCATATTATATTAGTCACTCGTATCTCTCTGGTAGGAAATCCGCACTCTGGACAATAAATGTTCCGAGCTCAGAGACTGCACATTAGCAAGTATTGGACTAGGAAGCGTAGGGTGGTTTACCCTTTTCCTTAATGGGTCTAGTACTCTAGCTCACCTTTCCCTTGTCCAGAAGTGCTTTTCCATCATAGGAAATAATACTAGAAACTTTCTGATCAAATAACGTTAAAAAAAATCATACTAAAATAACCTAAGGACTGCAAAGTTGGTTGGGAGCTAGCAACAGAGCGACCATCATTGGCGCTCTGTGAATTGGGAGGGTGAGATTGAGATTACTTTTAGATACCGTATGATGTAGGTTATCTGTCCTCATCCTACTGACAATGGAGTGGAATGGCTATGTCACATTACAGTACAGGGATTGCACGTGTACTTCTCTCTATTACCAGCAGGGAGAAGTCTCTCTCCCCTTTCTCTACCTCACCCCCCTCTTTCTTTCACACTCTTTCCCTCTCATACGGTCCCTCTGTCTCTCTGATAGCCAGTGTTGGCTTTTACCAGAAAATATGCGTGGATCTGGGGTGTTTAAACACGCAGCCGAGCTTTCAGGAGCTGGCAAATCATCTGGCGACCCCAATCAACTGGCATTGAATGCAGCTAGCTAGTTTAGCCTACTCAAACACAAGGCTCAAACAGAGAGGGATGCTATGTTAGCTAGCTGGCTATGTCTATCCAACATTGGAACTCTTCCAAATCAAGGTGATTGATTGCCTTGTTTTCCCTGGCTGGCACAGTTTGTGTGTTTTAGAGTTGTGTCCAGCCTCTCCTCCTCTCACATCCCACAGGGTCCCCTCATCATTACGCCCCCCCACACACACAAAATTGAAATGTTGCCTCTAAACTCTGAAACACCAGGAAAGCCGCAGAGCCTGGTTATTGGGTCTGGCTTTGCTATTGTACCAGAAGCAGTCACAGTTGGCCATGAGTGTGAATTATTTATTGATTATAGTGCCAGAACCTGATCTTCAGATGCAGTTGCGTTCACATACATATACAGTGTTTCTATGCCATTTTGCAGACGTTTTTATCCAAAGCGACTTAGTCATGCTAGCTTACATTTTACGTATGGGTGGTCCCGAGAATCAAACCAACTACCCTGGCATTACATGTCCCATGCTCTACCAATCGAGCTACAAAGGACCACTTGTAAACATATTGAGTCTGTCAAAGCCCGTTAATCAAAGAGTATTAAGAGTGAATGGTAGAGCTTGAGCTGTCACTGGAATCGGGCTTCTGGGTACCCTGTGTTTTGTGTGTGCGCGCAAGGCCAAGCAGGTGTCAGGCTACAGTGCACAGGTGGGATGTGTTGAAAGTACAGTTCTGGGTGCCGAAGTGGAGAGGCCTGATTACAGTACAACAACAGGCAAGGCAAGGCAAGGTGACCTGGAGCAGTTTATTTGCACACAGGGAGTTGTGGATTCTGGCTATTTTCCCTCTCTCGTTCATCACCCTTCTCAATCACCCTCTGTCCATTTCTCTTTCCCTTGTCTGCCCTCTCGCTCATTTTTTGCTCCATATCTGTCCCCCTGACACCCTCTCTCGCTCATGATGGATTGTTTCCATCTCTTTCTTCATCTTTTGTCCCTTTCTGCAACACACTCTATCCCTCTCCCTCCTCCTCTCTTTCCCTGTCCCATTCTCCTTACACTGGCATGCCTCTCTTCTTCTCTCCCGTGCGATGTGCTTTAGAGAGGGCAGCCTTCCCTATCTCCTTGGAGCAGGCGTGAGAGACCGGACACACTCTCCTCGACCCATGGTCCTTGGGAATAAACCTACCCAAATGTCATGCTGTTCTTAACCCAAAGTGAAATCAAACCCCAGACATCCTCCTCATTATCTTCCCTGAGCCACCGCAGCGCACCGCACTACCAAATATTCATACCGAAAACTTTATCAAAGCCAATAACACAGATCTTTCTCCGCCTTCGTCTCTCCTCTTGCTCTGTCTGGAGCAGCAGGGGAGGGAAGAACGTGTGTCTCTCACTCATTCCATGTGAGGGAAAGAAAGGAGGAGGAAGAAGTTGTCCTGTTTCACTGAATTGGGACAGAGTAGGTTCTAAATATGCTGGGAAGAGAAGACATTGTGTCCTCGTCTCCTTTGATTCACTGTTGCCAGAGCCGAGTCTCAATAGATAAGGTGACATTCACACTGGCTCTCTCTCGTGCGCTCTCTCGCTCTCTCTCGTGCGCTCTCTCTCGTGCGCTCTATCGCTCTGTCTCTGTCTCTCTCGCTCTCTCTCACTCTCTCTCTCGCGCGCTCTCTCGCGCGCTCTCTCGCTCGCTCTCTCGCGCGCTCTCTCGCTCTGTCTCTCTCGCTCTGTCTCTGTCCCTCTCTCTCGTGCGCTCTCTCGCTCTGTCTCTGTCGCATGCTCTCTTTCTCACACACACTTTTTCTTGTTCCACATATGAACACTTCCATACCCAACGTCACCAGTATTGCACACACCTTAAACATCATAAGTCCTTGCTAGGGCTTTTCCATGGCAAATAAAGCTTGGGAAATAAATACATATGGTGTTTTTCTTCTCTCAATGGCAAAATGTAATTTAAATGGAGTTTGATGGCGCATGGCTCTACATTGATTGGCACCCAGTTGTGATGTTGGATCCAGCAGTGGGCAGAAGATCTAATTTAACCAGACAGACACATACTGAAGTAATTAGAGGCACTTTCGTGCTGACAGTGGAGAAGGGCCAATTATGTTTTGTTAGCCAGGCAAGCAGGGCAGGGTGCTAGCTATCAGGCTGCATTGTGTTGTGTAACCAGCCAGTATCTTTTAATTAGCAGCTGAGTAAGTCTGAGGGAAGAACCAACCAGGAGCAGCACACAGCGAGCAGTAGTTATGGACAGAGCCAGGACTAGGATCTCACTGCCCCAGGGCTTTGCCTTTTACTTCGGCCGGTCGAGTGCACACATACACACTCGCGCACACACACACACACACACACACACACACACACACACACACACACATACACAACCTTGATTGGAGATGCAGGCTGAATTAGATTGCGTCTCCCAGATGACCTTAAGCCAGTGGCTGTAACGGAGGAGACAATTGTTAATGCCCTCGTCACGCTCTCTCTCTAGCGCTGTCGCTCCCTCACTTCCTCTCTCTAGCGCTGTCGCTCCCTCACTTCCTCTCTCTAGCACTATCGCTCCCTCACTTCCTCTCTCTAGCGCTATCGCTCCCTCACTTCCTCTCTCTAGCACTATCGCTCCCTCACTTCCTCTCTCTAGCTCTTGCTATCTCACTTCCTCTCTCTAGCTCCCTCACCTCCTCTCTCTAGCTTTATTGCTCCCTCACTTCCTCTCTCTCTCTCGATCACTTTCTCTCTCTAGCTCTCGCTCCCTCACTTCCTCTCTCTCTCACTCCTCAGTACGCTCATTCTGAGAGGGAAGCCTTCAGATTTTCTTGCACTCGTTAAACTAGAAAAGGCCCAAGGTGCATATCTGTCTGTCATTAATATGCCCTCTTTCCCTGCTCCTTTTCTCTCCTACGCTCATCCCTCTCACTCTCTCTTTCCTTCTCTCTATCCTAGCCACAGCTGCCAAAGTTCCCAGTGGCCCCCGTCGTCTCTGTCCCCCCTCCGTTGGCTTCCAGAGCACCTGTGTACCCTGCTGATCAAAGACCCCCTGACGCCAATGTCTTCAAAAGCAAAGAGCCCCCCTCTTCCTCCCTCCTGCTACCCACCTCCTCATCCTCCTCTACCTCCAGAAGACCGGAGAAGGAGCGGGACAGAGCGAAAGGAGACAGAGACAAGAAGAAGAAGAAACACAAGAAGAGGTCACCGGCGAGATCGCGGTCTCGCTCCAAGTCGCGGTCCAAAACCAAGCACGCCCTGCCCAGCGCCTACAAAACAGTCCGCGGGTTTAGGTGAGTGGTCCAGCCCCTATCCACAAAATAAACTCTCTCTCTCATCACAACATGGCCTTTACACTGGAATAGGTGTTGTCATTTGGCCTGAGGCTCAGACATTTGAACATAATTCATTAACAGTACCTGATGCCTCTACCTTGCCTACTGCCTAATGAAGGAAGTGGCTTTCTGGCTGGCAGTATTCTTTTGCAGCGGCTTCACTATAGTGTGTCGGCTTCCTCTCTCTGTTTCCCGATGCCTCCACACACACTCCAAGTTTTTCATCTCAATTGTTTTCTCCCCCTCCTCTCACTCTTTTTGGAAATCACGGCCAGTTTGTCATTATCAGCGGCTGGAGTTGCTGTAATTATGCCTCGTGTCATTCTGACAAGCCTTAATGTCATTTCTCTGAGATTTAATCGTTTCTGCCCGAGGTTTTAAATCACTTACAGTATGTGAATTAAAGGGCTTAGATTGAGAAGGGGGCCTCTGCTGAGCCTCGTGTCAGAGATTTCACTCCTCTAATGTGCAAGCACGCCAAATTTCATCCCTTAATCTTCTTTTTTTTCTCCTCGACTGAGAAAGTCAAATAAAATATAGAAATCTTGGTTGCGGGAGAGTGAAATGGATCCCTGATCATGACCAGTCACAGAATCAGTCAGCGTTTTGATTTGTGTTGGGAGGCTGGAAGAGGTTATGAGCTTCGAACCTTTTACAGCGTAAAATAAATATCAATCCCCAGCATCTTCCTTCCTAATCCTGAGAATGATGTCCTGGGAATGGAGCCTTCCTGCAGGTGGCTAGCTGGCTGCATATATGTTTTTGTGTATCCCAAGTAGCACCCTGGGAAAAAGTTGTGCACTGTTTAGGGAATAGGGCCCTGGTCAAAAGTAGTGCACTATATAGGGAATAGGGTGTCCTTTGAGAGGCAGCCTGTCTGTCTGGGTCTCGGGGGTGACAACCGAGTTAAGCTGGCAGCTCACTCTCCTCGTGTCCTTTCTCCCCCTCCTCTCCAGCTCTGTTAGTGACACGCTGAGTGCTGTCAGATACTGAAAGGATTACACACACACGCATGTCTCTGACCCTGTCATAACTGTCCATCACACTCATACAGAGAGGATATTGGTGTCATGCTGCTCGACACCATTAGCCCTTAGCAGTCCAATGGACCTCGCTCTCTCTCTCTCTCCCCCCCTTCCTTCCTTGTGGTTAATAAGGACCCTGGCTGTGACACGGGGGGAGTTTCCCTCCTCGTTAACTCATCAGCTGCTCGTCATTAACTGGCCTACTGCTTTCCCACCATCTCCCTTTATCTCTCTCTTCCCCTCCTCCTACCTACCCCTCCCTCCTCCTCTCTGTCCAGCATCTGCATCCTGTCTTAGTCTCAAGGTCAACTCTGTCCTGTCAGCCCTCTGACATTGTCTGTAGTCATTGACAGGTCTGTCCTGCCCCCATGCTTAGCCCCTGCACCCTTGCTCCACCTCTGGGGGTTTAATTGGGGCCCTTTGCCCCGGGGGAAGTCTAAGATCATTACCAGTGGAGTGTAGAGGCTCCCGTGGGCCCATGAAGGGCCAGGATGGGGTTAACAACATCCATACAGGACAGATGATAAGGTAGGAGATTTGGGGATGGATGGGAAAGAGCAGCCACTACGAGTCCTAAGGATGCATCCCAAATGACAACCTATTCCCTATAGGCCCTGATCAAAGTAGTGCACTATAAAGGGTAGTGACGTTTGGGGTATAGTCTCGATGTGGACAGAACTCATCCAATTTGCTCTTTAAAGAGTCTCTTTGATGGAGGTTTGGAGTCATTGATCATATGCTCTGGTACTCTGCTCAGGCTAAGTGGATGTAGATTTTCCCCTGAATTTTAAATGACCCTCTACCCCTTCCTCTGACAACTTCCTTTTTGCTCACTTTGTGACCTCTTCAGCCCCTATGGCAGAGGATGACCTCTCTATTTGTGTTTATCCTTGGGCCAAATTGGCTTTCGTCCAGCGGTCCACTGTGTCCCCGGCTGCAAAGTACTTTTTAAACGGCTCCATTAGATCACGTTTTCATCTGCGTGTGGCCAGTTTGTGTGTGTGCGTTAAATATGTTTCTCTGTGGCTCAGTGAGAGTGGATCCAGACATGCACGCTGGTGTTCTTAAATAAACGCTCATTTGTAGCTGGTTGGAGGGGGTTGTTGCCTTTAAATCAGGGGAAATGTGATTGTTTTTGTTATTATTGTGTGAGTCATTTGGTGTGGTTGTTGCTCTTGGCAGTGGGATGTGAAACGGCTGAATCACCATGGTACTGGCGTAATGGCTGTCCTGTATTATAAAGAGGGAGAGAGGGGAGCCTGTGATTTAACCACTCTGTAGACACTCAGGTTGCGCCTCAAATTGCAACCTATTCCTTATATCTCAGTTCACTGGTCACGATGGCAACACCCACCCGTAGCACGCGCTCCAGCAGGAGTATCTAACTGATCATCCCTAAAGCCAACACCTCATTTGGCCGCCTCTCGTTCCAGTTCTCTGCTGCCTGTGACTGGAACAAATTGCAAAAATCGCTGAAGTTGGAGACTTTTATCTCCCTCACCAACTTCAAACATCTGCTATCTGAGCAGCTAACCGATCGCTGCAGCTGTACATAGTCTATCGGTAAATAGCCCACCCATTTTTACCTGCCTCATCCCCATACTGTTTTTATTTATTTACTTTTCTGCTCTTTTGCACACCAATATCTCTACCTGTACATGACCATCTGATCATTTATCACTCCAGTGTTAATCTGCAAAATTGTAATTATTCGCCTACCTCCTCATGCCTTTTGCACACAATGTATATAGACTCCCCTTTTTTCTACTGTGTTGACTTGTTAATTGTTTACTCCATGTGTAACTCTGTGTTGTCTGTTCACACTGCTATGCTTTATCTTGGCCAGGTCGCAGTTGCAAATGAGAACTTGTTCTCAACTAGCCTACCTGGTTAAATAAAGGTAAAATAAAAAATATATAGTGCAGTACTTTTGACCAGAGCTTTGTACACTCTATAAGGAATAACGGACCATTTAGAACACAGCCATTGACATTTACATAGTGGCCTCTTGTCCTCCCTTAATATGTCCAATCTAATGGAGAGTGACCTTAACTGGAGCAACAGAGGGTAAGAAGTACAATTTAACTTAGTTTTTTAACCAAATCTGTATTTTGGATGTTATAGAAGTTACCAGACACTTTTTTGCGGGTGCGATTTGGTTTTGAGAAACGTACCCCACCAGCGATAGACTTCCTCATGCTCATTCTGCAGTTTCAGGGGCACAGATAAAATATGAACAAAGGCTCCAACAACAGCCAGCCACTACTTCTCTGCGTAGCCCACGCATGTGCACACACAAAAAATATCACTTGAGTCCAACAAAATAGAATATTATAACGTTGTGGATGAAGTTCAGAATGACACAATGTCGTGTGTACAACGTCTAGAGACCTGCATCGTTGCCGTTTCTAAAAGGACATATTTGGTTGTTTTTGGAACCTTTGTCAATGCTTTATCTGTGCCCCTGCAACTGCAGGACAAGCTTGTGGAAGTCTATCGATGGTGGGGTAAGTTTCTCAAAACCAAGTGAAATCACAGAAAATTGACCGGGCACTTCCATAACATGCTATTTACTACCAAAATACAGATGTGGTTAACCCTTTAGACCGGAATAGAATTCCAGAATGCTGCTGTAGATTGTCTTGAAAATGATCAGTAATCTCATTTTGTCACACATTTAAAACAGACAGACATAACTCAAAAACATAGAACAAATTACAAGTTTTAGTTTTAAAGAACACAACCTCAATAGAAAAAACACTTTTGTCTTCCATTGTCTAAAGACACGATCAAAAAACAATTAACACTCAACACAACAACAAAAAACTAGAATACATTTGGCTAAATGGCTTACTCAGAATGTACCAAGTATAATATATTATACTTATAAATATGATTTACATTCAAATAAAAATGTTTTCCAAAATGTGAACAGAGGACTATATTCAGAAAGTATTTCAAAACCCACACAAAGTAGGCTATGTAAAAATGCAAACAGCTATTCAGAAACTATTTCAAAATGTAGATTGAGAGACAAAAAATGTAGAAATAGTAACCTGCATTGACAATAATTCACTGAATGCAACAAGTATTAGATCAAGTCATATAGAGAAGGTACAAACACAACTGTTAGAGACCATTTTCCCATATTTCACACTGCCACTTTAGTGTTTGCATTTAGCCTACAATATCTCATGGTACTGCTGGAAGCACGGCACTTTTCTTGCCTGACAGACTAACTAGTAATAGCAAGCAGCTTGGGCCATTTCCATATGAATTATATCGGTAGAAACAAGACAAAACAACCAACAGCCTAACATGGCAACTATTTCCATGAGACACAGAGCAATCATTCAAGCTTCATCTCTGATGTGCTTGCCAAGTGATCATGACAGGACTTGCTAATCGGACAGCTATTCCCCAAGTTTCACAGCATCTAACATCGACAGCACCAAACATATCTGCTCTTTACTTATTTTCACTCACCTCGACATCACTTTTCAAAGTGCAAGGACGTGTCTGAATCCGTATCACCAACCACTATACTATAGATACTATAGATCTACTATAGATACAGCCTCTGTCACAGTGAAAACGTTTTCTGCTTCGGCGCTTTCATTTTGACTAATGAAGTTTTAAAATAATCTAATGATATTCTGTTTCCTGTTTCTGGTTGATGATAACAGCTACGTGAATACAACAGCAGGTTGTTTGCAAGTTCACTTTGCGATATAGAAACATATAGTATTGTTTGAAAAACAAGGCCGTTCGCGACCGCTATATATATATTTTTTTTTTACGCCAGTCGATGGCCGCTATGGGTTCTGAAGAGTAAACAAGTGAAAAGTGGTAAACTCTACTTAATAAGTGGAGATTTTTTCCTTTGCTCTCCATCTCAATATAGTAACTATGAGCACACCCATGAACAGTACTCTGATTGGTAATAATACTGAGAGGTGGGTAGAGCAGTTGAGGTCAGAGTACAGGGCATGGGGGCAGTTAGGTGGCCAGGGAATAGGCTGGGGCGTGGAAGGTCAGCCCCAGAGACCAGCTGCTGGTTAAAGCAGCAGATTGTCAAAAATTGGCAATTTCCCTGCGATTGAGTATTTCACACCCTCCATCTCTCCTCAGTGGTCTCAGTGCTTCACCACTAGAGAAAAGCTAGTTTGGCCTCAGGCACTGGGGAAAATACTGCATATTTCAGTTTTTTATGTTGCTTTGAGTTTTCCTCTCCGTCCTTCCATCTGTGTTCCCTCTTCTCACCTCTCCCTCTTTCTTTCTCTCTCACTCCCCCCCTTCTCTTCTCCCCCCTGTCTCTCTCTCCCTCCCATCTCTGTGTTCATCTCTCATTCCCTGTGTCTGTCTGCAGGTCTCGTTCCAGGTCCCCTGGGAGGAAGAACAGGGGGGACAGCAGGGCTCGCTCGTCTGAGAGGAGGGGTGAGGAGAGGGAGCGCTACGGCCCTGCTGCCTGTCGCCTTGGCAACAACCTCGCTCTGCCCAGGAGGCACCCCAGATCCAGGTAGATAGGGCTGGGAACCTTGGAAACAGTCATGAAGGGGGAATAGTGGGACAATGCTGTGAGAGAACTACATTTCTCTATTCAATGTAGCAGTTTGAGCTCCAGCAGCTCAGTGACTGTCTGTTTTGTGTCTCAATCCATTACTTCCTGAAATGGTTTGGGCAGTTTCACCATGTCTCTCTCTCTCTCTCTCTCTCTCTCTCTCTATCCCTCTCTCCCTGTGCTCCAGGTCCCCTCATGAGAAGAGGAAGAGTAAGAGTTCTAGGGGCCAGCTCCAGAACAAGGGCTCCTCCTGTTCCCCCTCCTCATCCCCCGGCAGAGCCAAGAAGTCCCCAAGCGCCTCCCCTCCCACAAGCCCCACCTCCAGCCTCTCCAGGTAAAGCACCCCACCTCACCTGGCTGTTTATTAGGGCTGTCCCCAACTTTTAAAAATCTTGATCGACCATGGGTCGTCTGTTCTTTCGACCAATCGATTGGTCTACATTTTGAAACATGTATTTTTCCATATATTGACACATCCGATGTGTTTTAATCAAATCAACTACACGACATGACCAAATGTATGTGGACATCTGCTCGTCTAATACCTCATTCCAAAATCATGGACATTAATATGGAGTTGGTCCTGCCTGTGCTGCTATAATAGCCTCCACTCTTTTGGTAAGAATTTCCACCAGATGTTGAAACATTGCTGCAGGCACTTGCTTCCATTTTGTCACAACAGTAGTAATGATGTCAGGGACTGGTTAGGCCTGGCTCGCAGTCAGCATTCCAATTCATCTTAAAGGTGTTCAATGGGGTTGAGGTCAGGGCTCTGTGTGCAGGCCAGTCAAGTTCTTCCACACCGATCTCGACAAACCATTTCTGTATGGACCTCGCTTTGTGCACAGGGGCATTGTCATGCTGAAACAGGAAAGAGCCTTCCCCAAACTGTTGCCACGAAGTTGGAAGCACAGAATCGTCTCGAATTTCATTGTATTCTGTAGCATTGAGATTTCCCTTCACTGGAACTAAAGGGCCTAGCCTAAACCATGAAAAACAGCCACAGACCATTATTCCTCCTCCACCAAACTTTACAGTTGACACTATGCATTGGAGCAGGTAGCGTTCTCCTGGCATCTGCCAAACCCAGATTCGTCCGTCACACTGCCAAATGGTGACGCGTGATTCATCACTCCAGAGAACACATTGTCCACATACTTTTGTATATTGTGTATATTCACTGAGCTTGTCTGATGCTTTAAGCACACTGTTTGATTAAATAATTAAGACACACAAATGACTAGTGGGAGTCCAACCAGCTATTGATTTGATTGTGCAAGTTCCGGGATCAGACTTGCTGTGCTGTGTTTAAAAAAATAAAAGACAGCAAGTGACTGACTAGCACCCATTGTGTCTCTCTCCTTCCTGCTACGGCACCACCACAGAACATCAAAGTGTCTATCACGCTGTGTTCCTGAATCTGCAACATAATTATAGCCATTTCTGACTGAAAAGTTCTGTTACTGAAATCCCTAATTTGTTTAGGGGAAACATTCCCTCAACCCTTGCTCTCTCTACGTGACACATGTATGCATCACATGCACGTGACCTATTCGCACGGGACTAGTATTACTAGACAGCGTTGGTTATGTAATTATTACTCCAAAATATATATTAGCAATCTGAGGTATGTCGTAAATTCCTCCCAGCCTTCAGATGTGAGATAAACAGTCCAGTTACACTTGATGTGTTTTAAGTCTATGGATGAAAAGGTAAACTTATCATTTCCAAACATTTAGGTCAGTTGTATGCAGCTTTGTGGTCTATTAACTGCAAGGGTTGCATTAAATGGGCTCAATATTTTTTGCTGAAACATTTGGCAATATTCTATTAATATGCAATAAACAGTCAAAAGTTTGGACACCCCGACTCATTCAAGGGTTTTTCTTTATTTTTACTATTTTCTACATTGTATAATAGTAGTGAAGACATCAAAACTGTGAAATAACACAAATGGAATCATGTAGTAACCAAAAAAGTGTTAAACAAATCAAAATATATTTTATATTTCAGATTTTTCAAAGTAGTCACACTTTGCCTTGATGACAGCTTTGCACACTCTTGGCATTCTCTCAACCAGCTTCATGAGGAATGCTTTTCCAACAGTCTTGAAGGAGTTCCCACATATGCTGAGCACTTGTTGGCTGCTTTTCCTTCACTCTGTGGTCCAACTCATCCCAAACCATTTTAATTGGGTTGAGGTCAGGTGATTGAGGAGACCAGGTCAACTGATGCAGCAGCATCATTCTCCCTCTTGGTCAAATAGCCCTTACACAGCCTGAAGATGTGTTTTGGGTCCTGTTGAAAAACAAATGATAGTCCCACATAGTCCCGCAAACCAGATGGGATGGCATATCGCTGCAGAATTCTGTGGTAGCCATGCTGGTTAAGTGTGCCTTGAATTCTAAATAAATCACAGACCGTGTCAACAGCAAAGCACCATCACACCACCTCATCTGTGCCTCATGGTGGGAACCACACATGCGGAGATAATCTGTGTACCTACTCTGCTTCTCACAAAGACACAGCAGTTGGATCCAAAAATCTCAAATTTGGACTCATCAGACCAAAGGACAGATTTCCACCAGTCTAATGCCCATTGCTGATGTTTCTTGACTTCTTATTATTGGTGTTGTTTAGTAGTGGTTTATTCGCAGAAATTCGACCATGAAGGCCTGATTCACGCAGTCTTCTCTGAACAGTTGATGTTGAGATGTGTATTTTACTTGAACTCTGTGAAGCATTTATTTGGTCTGAAATCTGAGGTGCAGTTAACTATAATGAACTTTTCCTCTGCAGCAGAGGTAACTCAGGGTCTTCTTTTCCTGTGGCGTTTCTCATAAGAGCCAGTTTCATCATAGCGCTTAATGGATTTTGCGACTGCACTTGAAGAAACTTTGAAAGTTCTTGACATTTTCTTGATTGACTGGCCTTCATGTCTTAAGGTAATGATGGACTGTCGTTTCTCTTTGCTCATTTGAGCTGTTCTTGCCATATTATGGACTTAGCCCTATTTGGTAAAAGACTATCTTCTGTATACCACCCCTACCTTTTCACAAACACAACTGATTGGCTCAAACGCATTAAGAAGGAAAGAAATTTCACAGATTGACTTTTCACAAGGCACACCTGTTAATTGAAATGCATTCCAGGTGACTACCTCATGAAGCTGGTTGAGAGAACGCCAAGAGTGCTTTTTTTTATTATTATTTTTTACTTTTTTGCTTACTACATGATTCCATATGTGTTATTTCAGAATGTTGATCACTTCACTATTGTTCTACAATGTAAAAAATAATGAAAAACCCTGGAATGAGTTGGTGTCCAAACTTTTGGCTGGTACGGTATATATTTGCTACTGCTCGACAAAAAAATCTTGGCCGACCAACAGCCTATCTACCAAACAATCAACCAGTTGAATAAATGGGGTCAGCCCTATGTCCATTATCTTGTCTACATACTTTTTATCTGATTTTATTAATTTACATTTACACTGAAAACGTTTTACACAAATGCAAGTGAAATGCTCTCACTGCGGAGCCCTGACCACCTGCCAACATGGCTGGTGAAATAGACATCTTATTCACCATTGCCAAACTCTACCCACAGGTGACAGGTGTTAACATGAGGCCCTGTCTCCATCCCTCCCAGCCACTAAACTCCCTCACTTTATTATCGTTCTCTTTTCTCTCTATCTCCCTCTCTCTTTTAAACCTTCTAACTCTTTTTTCTCTCTCCCCCTCTCTCTCCCCCACCCCCTCTCCCCTCCGTATGTCTCCCCCCTCTCTCCCTGTCTCTCTCCCCCTCCCTCCCCGTCTGTCTCCTCGTCTGTCTGTCTGTCTCTCTCTCTCTCTCTCTCTCTCTGTCTACCTGTGTCTCTCTCTTGCTCTCTCCCTCTCTCTTTAGGGACGGCTCACAGGAGAAAGATAACCAAGTTCCCTCAGCCAATGTCTCCTCCATGCAGTCCAAAATCACTCAGGTACCTCTTCTTCACTGTCTCACTGTACAGTGCCTTCGGAAAGTATTCAGACCCCTTGACTTTTTCCACATTTTGTTATGTTACAGCCTTAATCTAAAAATGTATTACATTTTTTTTAATCCTCAGCAATCTACACATAATACCCCATAATGACAAAGCTAGAACAGGTTTGTAGAAACATTAGCAAATGTATTAAAATTAAAACAAAGTAATACCTTATTTACGTAAGTATTGATTGGACATGATTTGGAAAGGCACACACCTGTCTATATAAGGTCCCACAGTTGACAGTGCATGTCAGAGCAAAACCCAAGCCATGAGGTCGAAGGAATTGTCTGTAGAGCTCCGAGACAGGATTGTGTCGAGGCACAGATCTGGGGAAGGGTATCAAAAAATGTCTGCAGCATTGAAGGCTCCCAAGATCACAATGGCCTCCATCATTCTTAAATGGAAGAAGTTTGGAACCTCCAAGACTCTTTCTAGAGCTGGCTGCCCGGCCAAACTGAGCAATCGTGGGAGAAGGGCCTTGGGGCAGGGAGATGACCGTGAACCCGATGGTTACTCTGACAGAGCTCCAGAGCTCCTCTGTGGAGATGGGAGAACCTTCCAGAAGGAAAACCATCTCTACATCAGTCTATCAATCAGGCCTTTATGCCTGACGGAAGCCACTCCTCAGTAAAAGGCCCATGACAGCCAGCTTGGAGTTTTCCAAAAGGCACCTAAAGACTCCTAGACCATCAGAAAGATTCTCTGGTCTGATGAAACCAGGATTGAACTCTTTGGCCTGAATGCCAAGCGTCACATCTGGAGGAAACCTGGCACCATCCCTACAGTGGAGCATGGTAGTGCCAGCATCATGCTCTGGGGATGTTTGTCAGTGGCAGGGACTAGGTGACTAGTCAGGAATGAGGCAAAGATGAACGGAGCAAAGTACAGAGAGATCCTTGATGAAGGTTCACCTTCCAACAGGACAACGACCCTAAGCACACAGCCAAGGCAAGTCTCAATGTCATTGAGTGGCCCACCTAGATCCCAGACTTGAACCCGATCGAACATCTCTGAAGAGACCTAGAAATAGCTGTGTGGCAACGCTCTCCATCCAACCTGACAGAGCTTGAGATGATCTTCAGAGAAGAATGGGAGAAACTCCCCAAATACAGGTGTGCCAAGCTTGTAATGTCATACCCAAGAAAACGCAATGCTGTCAAAGGTGCTTCAGCAAAGTACTGAGTAAAGGGTCTGAATACTTATGTTAATGTGATATTTCAGGGGGGGTTTTCTTTGTCATTATGGGGAATTGTGTGTAGATTGATGAGGGAAAAACTATTTAATCAGTTTTAGAATAAGGCTGTAACCTAACAAAATGTGGAAACGGTCAAGGGGTCTGAATACTTTTCGAATGCACTGTATGTATATTAACATGGGCCCATATTCACAAAGCTTGACAGAGTATGAGTTCTGATCTAGGATGAGGACTCCCCTGTCCATATAATCATATATGCTACCTGTCCCAGACCTGATGTTTTCAACTCTCTAGAGTCAGCAGGAGCGGTAGAGATACTCTTAATGATCGGCTATGAAAAGCCAACTGACATTTACTCCCGAGGTGCTGACCTGTTGCACCCTCGACAACTACTGTGATTATTATTATTTGACCATGCTGGTCATTTATGAACATTTGAACATCTTGACCATGTTCTGTTATAATCTCCACCCGGCACAGCCAGAAAAGGACTGGCCACCCCTCATAGCCTGATTCCTCCCTAGGTTTCTTCCTAGGTTTTGTCCTTTCTAGGGAGTTTTTCCTAGCCACCGTGCTTCTACACCTACATTGCTTACTGTTTGGGGTTTTAGGCTGGGTTTCTGTACAGCACTTTGAGATATCA
The DNA here is from genome assembly GCF_018296145.1 of Oncorhynchus tshawytscha. Lineage (NCBI taxonomy): Eukaryota > Metazoa > Chordata > Actinopteri > Salmoniformes > Salmonidae > Oncorhynchus > Oncorhynchus tshawytscha. The sequence goes on from NC_056448.1 coordinate 24,322,588, forward strand.
GGTGATGTAAGAAGGGCTAAATACATTTGATTTGATATTCATTAGGATCTTAAAGGTAGAACTGATCCTAGATCAGCATTCCTATTCTGAGACGCTTTGTGAATACAGGCCCAGATGTCCTAGCATGTATTCCATAAAGCACATTACAGTAGGGTGTTGTACAGGTACTCCATATCTCTCATTATGACATGTGCACAAAGCACAGCAGTTCAGAATCAGCTCATTGTTAGCTGGGATGTACACAGGGACTGTGGTTCCAAGGATAGTCGGCCCTTGTGGCAGCAGCATTATACAGAACACACAGCTCAGAGATTTCAGTACACTGATCCCAGCACAGATTACATCATTTCTATCTTCGATCTCTGTGGGCTCGGAGCAGCTGATCTCTGAACTCAGGTCAGATTTTACATTTAACATTCCTCCTCTGTGTTCAGTAATGTGCACATAGGCATTTTATTTGTTGTGTTTATCTCCCTGTCCTGGTGTTTCTGGCTCTCTCATCTCTCTCGTGACTTTATGCGCAGCAGCAGCTGACAGCTGAGGAGAGCTAGTTTACATTACAGAGGCTTTCATCTCCAGAAGAGAGAAAAAGAGGATCAACTCTTCCCCAAAAGTCCTGACTTTAACATATTACGCAATCACCCCCTCTACTAGTCACTCCTCTGGTAAGCTGTTGGGTTGGAGAGAGAGAGGTTCTTGTCTAGGGTAGGATCACACTGCCTGTTCACCAACAGGGCTATGAGTCAGGAATAGGGAGGTTGTTATGAGATCTATGAGGGAAGCCATAATGTAAAGTAGACCATTAGAGAGAGAGATTGGAGTTTTAAAACCATATGTTTGAAATAACTTAAAAGCTTAAATCACAGCTGGGGGTGGACACCCAAAGCGTTTCAACATAATGTTAAAACCGCTGCTTCCTCAGGCGGCATCTTTTAACTACCTCACACCTGTTGTAAATTCATATGTAATCTTTCCGTTTGCTCTATGGTTTATTTGATGTCTTACTTTCAGGCTTTGATAGCATTCATTCTCCAATTACTCTAATGTCTTTCTTGGCATATATCACAAAGCCATACCTTAACAGGGCACCTGTATCTGTCCTGAGTCTGATAAAGAGCCCCATCAACCAGACCCCTTCATGAAGCCAGCCAGTTGGCCCAGGATGAGCACCTTCATAGGGGTTCAGAGAGAGAAGAGGACAGACTTAACCTGGAGCCGACTTGGGCTGAGGCAGAGAGGCCTGTGTGGTATGGAAACCAGCCCACCGTCAAAGATCAAGACATTCACAGATAGAGCAAGCCGTAGGGAGAGAGAATGGGGTAGGTTATAGAAAGAGAATGGGGTAGGTTATAGAGAGAGAATGGGGTAGGTTATAGAGAGAGAATGGGGTAGGTTATAGAGAGAGAATGGGGTAGGTTATAGAGAGAGAATGGGGGTAGGTTATAGAGAGAGAAGGGGGTAGGTTATAGAGAGAGAATGGGGTAGGTAGAGAGAGAATGGGGTAGGTTATAGAGAGAGAATGGGGTAGGTTATAGAGAGAGAAGGCGGGAATGAGAGGGGGGGTTTCAGAAAAGGGAGAATGAGAGATTGGCTTAGGTCATATGAATAGAGTGTGGTTTAGGGAAAGAGGGGGTCAGGGAAAGAGGTGAGGAAGGGGGAAAGGAGGGCATGAGAGAGAGGGATTGAATCCTTCACCCGGCCCTGCTCTGTACAGGCCATGAGTGTGTCACAAATGTCTGTGGGCCCTGGTCAAAAGTAGTGTGCTTTCTACAAAATAGAGTGCCATTTGAGACTCAACCCATGAGGAAGATCCAAGGTATACACCCAGCCATCTCTGAATGAATAGACCATTACCCCGCTATGCAGATGTTCTGATTCAGACATACAGTATATAGTCCCTGGCCACTTTAAAGCTAGCCCCATCAGCGTAAAGATTTGGTTCATGATGATGCACTCAGAGAAATCTAATGCACTTTTTTCATTAGAATTAGCATTTTGGCCCGAGTTTTGAGCTTTGTTTTTCCTTCATTACGGGGGCTGGCTGACAGATGACGGATGGCTGGAGGTTGGGATGTGTTTTTAGGGGAGAGAGGGAGAAGGCACGGACCGTTCCCTGTTCCCTCACTGGCAGGGTATTATTCTGGTCTGCAGTCAGGAGTTTGAGCTGCAAAGAGGGTTTTGTTGGAGCATCACGCACAGGGAGACTGGTAGAGAAGACAGACAGACCGACCGACAGACGAACACTAATAGTGACGGACTGACTGACAGAGATGGACAGACAGACAGAATTAGAGGAGTCTAACATACAGACCTGTAGAGATGGACAGACAGAATTAGAGGAGACTAACATACAGACCTGTAGAGATGGACAGACAGACAGAATTAGAGGAGACTAACATACAGACCTGTAGAGATGGACAGACAGACAGAATTAGAGGAGACTAACATACAGACCTGTAGGGATGGACAGACAGACAGAATTAGAGGAGACTAACATACAGACCTGTAGGGATGGACTGACAGACAGAATTAGAGGAGACTAACATACAGACCTGTAGAGATGGACAGACAGACAGACAGACAGACAGAATTAGAGGAGACTAACATACAGACCTGTAAAGATGGACAGACAGACAGAATTAGAGGAGACTAACATACAGACCTGTAGAGATGGACAGACAGACAGACAGAATTAGAGGAGACTAACATACAGACCTGTAGAGATGGACAGACAGACAGAATTAGAGGAGACTAACATACAGACCTGTAGAGATGGACAGACAGACAGAATTAGAGGAGACTAACATACAGACCTGTAGGGATGGACTGACAGACAGAATTAGAGGAGACTAACATACAGACCTGTAAAGATGGACAGACAGACAGAATGTGACATGGAGCGAGGATAGAACCTTTACATGTGCGATTCAATGGAGTGGCCTTGGTAAAGAATCAAAACTGAAGACACTGTCAGCATCCTTTCTACTCTTCCTCTTTATTTATTTCTCATGGCTCTGAAATCCATGCCACTCATCCTCCTCTCATCCTGGATACTGTATTGTGACCTCTTGTTTTCTGCCCCCCCACATCTCCTCGTCCTCTTGTCAGTCTCCCCCAGGCTCATGAACATTCCTCCTCTCTCTCACTCATCCCAGGCTCATGATGAACATTCCTCCTCTCTCTCACTCATCCCCAGGCTCATGATGAACTTTCCTCCTCTCTCTCACTCATCCCCAGGCTCATGGTGAACTTTCCTCCTCTCACTCACTCATCCCCAGGCTCATGGTGAACTTTCCTCCTCTCACTCACTCATCCCCAGGCTCATGGTGAACTTTCCTCCTCTCACTCACTCATCCCCAGGCTCATGGTGAACTTTCCTCCTCTCTCACTCATCCCCAGGCTCATGAACTTTCCTCCTCTCACTCACTCATCCCCAGGCTCATGGTGAACTTTCCTCCTCTCTCACTCATCCCCAGGCTCATGGTGAACTTTCCTCCTCTCTCACTCATCCCCAGGCTCATGGTGAACTTTCCTCCTCTCTCACTCATCCCCAGGCTCATGGTGAACTTTCCTCCTCTCACTCACTCATCCCCAGGCTCGTGATGAACATTCCTCCTCTCTCACTCATCCCCAGGCTCATGATAACTTTCCTCCTCTCTCTCACTCATCCCAGGCTCATGATGAACATTCCTCCTCTCTCTCACTCATCCCCAGGCTCATGATGAACTTTCCTCCTCTCACTCACTCATCCCCAGGCTCATGGTGAACTTTCCTCCTCTCACTCACTCATCCCCAGGCTCATGGTGAACTTTCCTCCTCTCACTCACTCATCCCCAGGCTCATGGTGAACTTTCCTCCTCTCACTCACTCATCCCCAGGCTCATGGTGAACTTTCCTCCTCTCTCACTCATCCCCAGGCTCGTGATGAACATTCCTCCTCTCTCACTCATCCCCAGGCTCATGATGAACATTCCTCCTCTCTCTCACTCATCCCCAGGCTCATGATGAACATTCCTCCTCTCTCTCACTCATCCCCAGGCTCATGATGAACATTCCTCCTCTCACTCATCCCCAGGCTTCTGATGAACTTTCCTCCTCTCTCACTCATCCCCCTCTCTCTCACTCATCCCCAGGCTCCTGATGGACTTTCCTCCTCTCTCTCACTCATTCTGCTTATGGAGCGTGTTCATTCATTCTCCCTGCTCTCATAAATGAATGAAATCAAATCACGTGCACCGAATACAACAGTGAAATGCTTACTTACAGGCTCTAACCAATAGTGCAAAAAGTATTAGGTGAACAATAGAAAAGTAAAGAAATAAAAACAACTGTAAAAAGACAGTGAAAAACAGTAGTGAGGCTACATATAGACACCGGTTAGTCAGGCTGATTGAGGTAGTATGTAGATATGGTTAAAGTGACTATGCATATATGATGAACAGAGAGTAGCAGTAGGGTAAAAGAGGGGTTGGCGGGTGGTGGGTGGGACACAATGCAGATAGCCCAGTTAGCCAATGTGCAGGAGCACTGGTTGGTCGGCCCAATTGAGGTAGTATGTACATGAATGTATAGTTAAAGTGACTATGCATGTATGATAAACAGAGAGTAGTAGCAGCGTAAAAGAGGGGTTGGGGGGGCACACAATGCAGATAGTCCGGGTAGCCATTTGATTACCTGTTCAGGAGTCTTATGTCTTGGGGGGCACACAATGCAGATAGTCCGGGTAGCCATTTGATTACCTGTTCAGGAGTCTTATGTCTTGGGGGGCACACAATGCAGATAGTCCGGGTAGCCATTTGATTACCTGTTCAGGAGTCTTATGTCTTGGGGGGCACACAATGCAGATAGTCATGGTAGCCATTTGATTACCTGTTCAGGAGTCTTATGTCTTGGGGGGCACACAATGCAGATAGTCATGGTAGCCATTTGATTACCTGTTCAGGAGTCTTATGTCTTGGGGGGCACACAATGCAGATAGTCCGGGTAGCCATTTGATTACCTGTTCAGGAGTCTTATGTCTTGGGGGTAAAAACTGTTGAGAAGCCTTTTTTTCCTCGACTTGGCACTCCGGTTCCACTTGCCACATGTTTTGTGAACAACAGGTGTAGACTAACAGTGAAATGCTTACTTACTGGTCCTTCCCAACAATGCAGAGAGAAAGAAAATAAAGAAATAATAGAAAAATACTAAATAACACAATGAGTAACGATAACTTGGCTCTATACACGGAGTACCAGTACCGAGTCGATGTGCCGTGGTACGAGGAGGTAGATATGTACATATAGGTAGGGATAAAGTGACTAGGCAACAGGATAGATCATAAACAGTAGCAGCAGCTTATGTGAATCAAAAGAGTTGATGCAAAGAGGGTCAGTGCAGGTATTCAGGGTAGCTATTGGTTAACTATTTAGCAGTCTTATAGCTTGGGGAGTGGGGGAGTATGACAATGCTTACAAATATTTAGAATGAATTTTTTGGGATGTTAGAAGCATTTTCTGTCACGCTCAAGTACAGTACATGTCACGCTCCCTCTCCACCTTTACACGTTCCCTCACACACACTCTCTCATACGCCTATGTCTTTAACACTTTCCTGCTTTCTCAATCACACTCACACATATAGTATTTAACCCCCCTCTTTCATCAATTTCTCACCTGAATAAAGCAACATCTGTGGAGGCTTCAGTACCAGCCTTGTTTAAAGCCCCAGTCTCACATCATCTACTCAGACATTAACTCCATTATCCATACCGCCATCTTGTTATACCTTTTGCCTCAATTTGCTGTGGTGATCCTGCTCCTCCTTCCTGCTGTTTTTACGACCGCGTGGAGGTCACTGTGGTCAGGCTGTACTCTTTTCAAGGACCCTGATCACCACCACTGCTTTCACTCACATTTATCCCTCAGTGTGTGTCTCTGTTGGTCTCTGTGTTTGTGTGTGCATGCGTATTCGCCTTTGTTCTCTGTGCGTGTGTGTGTGTTCTCTTGCTTGCTCACTCATGACGGAGGAGAAGGAAGAGAACAGCGGGAGAGGAGAAGGAAGAGTAGTGATATGCAATAACTCCCCACGTCAGACCTGAGCAAGGAGAAACTTGTATGACAAGCGGTTTATTCAGCGGCTCACGCTGAAAGACTTAATATATCCCCTATTTGGTGTATAATCTCCAGGTTGGACTGTGTTCAGATTGGGACTGCTTACCTAACTAGGAGTGGATCTGATGGCCTTCTATTGCAGGGAGGTGTCCTATAGCTGTCCTATAAGCTGTCCTATAGCCTACTGTCATAAATAGCCAGGAATATATTAAGCTGTCCAGGTTGAAAGATAGCCCAGGGAGGGAGGAAGATTTGTATTTGTGTTGAATTGTGATGGTGGAGAGGCTCTCTGAGAGAGTAGACAAAATATAGGACTGTAGGTTTCTTAACCATGCCATATTTCCTCTTTTCCTCATTATTGGTATTTTATATGGCACACTCACTCACTGTCCTCTTTCTCCCTCTGTGTCGGTTTCCATCTTTCCTCTCATCTCTCTCTCAATCTCCCCCTCTTCCTGTCTCTCTACCTCTCTCTCTTCCCTTTACCCTTCTTTCTACCCCTTTCTCTACCCTTCTTTCTACCCCTTTCTCTACCCTTCTCTCTTCCCGTCTCTCTACCCCTCTCTCTTCCCTTTACTCTTCTTTCTACCCCTTTCTCTACCCTTCTCTCTTCCCTTCTTTCTACCCCTCTCTCTTCCCTTCTTTCGACCCCTTTCTCTTCCCTTCTTTCTACCCCTTTCTCTTCCCTTCTTTCTACCCCTTTCTCTTCCCTTCTTTCTACCCCTTTCTCTTCCCTTCTCTCGACCCTTCTCTCTTCCCTTCTTTCTACCCCTCTCTCTTCCCTTCTTTCTACCCCTTTCTCTTCCCTTCTTTCTACCCCTTTCTCTTCCCTTCTTTCTACCTTTCTCTTCCCTTCTTTCTACCCCTTTCTCTTCCCTTCTCTCGACCCTTCTTTCTACCCCTCTCTTCCTTTCTCTTCCCTTCTTTCTACCCCTCTCCTCCCTTCTCTCTTCCCCTTTCTCTTCCCTTTCACTTCCTTCTTTCTACTCCTTTCTCTTCCCTTCTCTCGACCCTTCTCTCTTCCCTTCTTTCTACCCCTTTCTCTTCCCTTCTCTCGACCCTTCTCTCTTCCCTTCTTTCTACCCCTTTCCCTTCTCTCTTCCCTTCTTTCTACCCCTCTCCTCCCTTCTCTCTTCCCCTTTCTCTTCCCTTTCACTTCCCTTCTTTCTACCCCTCTCTTCCCTTCTCTCTTCCCTTCTTTCTACCCCTCTCCTCCCTTCTCTCTTCCCCTTTCTCTTCCCTTTCACTTCCCTTCTTTCTACCCCTTTCTCTTCCCCTTTCTCTTCCCTTTCACTTCCCTTCTTTCTACCCCTTTCTCTTCCCTTCTCTCAACCCTTCTCTCTTCCCTTCTATCTACCCCTCTCTCTTCCCTTCTCTCTACCCCTCTCTTCCCTTATCTCTTCCCTTCTTTCTACCCCTCTCTCTCCCTTTCTCCTTCTCAGGATCTGATGGCCAAAGTACGTGCCATGCTGGCTACCCCTAAGCCCTTCCAGCCCAACACTTCCTGAAGAGGCGTAGCTTTATAGCAGCTGTTTGGGAAAAGGGTGGAGCTTCACCATGTCTGCCTCTCTATGACGACAGCCTCCAGCGACAGGCCCTCGACCAATCAGCAGGCAGCGTTTTTTGCCTGGAACTGTTTAGCATTCATATTCCTCTGTCTGACTTTTATTTGATCTACTTTGATACTTAACTGGGTGAGCGTATCTACAGTATATTTCGAATGGCAGTAGATGTGAAGCAAGCAGAGTAGATTAGCTCGTAAATCAACTACGTGGGACTTTTCTACGTGTCAAGAGAGAGCCTGCATCACAGCAATGGTCACGCAGCAGCCTGCTAAAGTTTGGATGCCCCTGTTCCCACCATCTGTTTTCAGCACGAATAAGACAACAGTGTGTCAAAGTGCCTAAATAATTAATAAAGTAAATTGCATCTTTCAAAAAACGAATTGTATGTTCTCCAAATTGATGACGGAGAGGTTTGCAGTGTAATTGTGCAGCTGCCAGAGCGCCTGAATTGCTATCCTTCTGTGAAGGACCTTTCCATCTCCCTATGTCTCTCTTTTGCCAGGTCAGTTTTAAACTGGGGTCTCTGTTTCCAGTCTGTTGTCAATCAGTTCCAGTGTGTGGCCTCCAATTTTTGTTTCTACGTTTGTACATGGCTGATTGTGGAGCTGCTTTCTTAACACAAACTGTCAATAAAGTTTGAATGATGATTTAGCAAAGTGTTAAGGTGTTCTCAGTCAGTGGAATCTCTCTGGTACATGAAGGTCAGGGGGTCACGTTTCCTATGAATTTAATTCAATTAACCTCAACAGTTATTTATTGGTTGGAAATGAATGAGCAAGTATTGACATAGCAGAAATAGATTAAGTAGAGATACACTCATACATGTTCCCTTTTTTAAGGACAAAGCAGCAGTGGTTACCAGGGCTGGTGTGAGTAAATCATGAGGGAGCGTCCTCACACAACCTGTCTACAAAACACAGGGACATGCCTTTCTCTCACACACAAACACAAAGGCGTCTGAGCAGGTTTCTAGGTCCACCCCAGGGATGAGGGAACATATCTGAGTGTCCCAGTAGGACACAGGGAGCTGGGGCCCCTAGCATCCGTGTATCTTTCATGCTCTACTGTCATCATCATCCCACTGAGGCCATGGCCCAGCCTCACACACACAGCAGCCACACTAACTATACACACTGTGTTCATCCAGTGTGTCACTATTAATCCACTGTGTCACTGTATTAATTCACTGTGTCACTGTATTCATCCACTGTCACTGTATTCATCCACTCTGTCATTGTATTCATCCACTCTCACTGTATTCATCCACTCTGTCACTTTTGTTCTCAGTCCTTGAAATTGCATATTCCTCACTTTTTTGGTTTTCCTTGGTGTCATGGTCTGAATCGAGTGAAAAATAATGCAGACCTTCTGCAATAATATAATACTACTGGAAGCAAACTGTTTTTTGCAGCTGGTCTGCTTTACTCACAGTACAATGGTGCCGTGTACTGAAAGGTTTGTATAGATCATTTTGCCTTTTCAATGCACAGCTAATTATTCATATCAATCTGTTTTCTGTACTCTTACCAACTAATGCCTAATGGTCTAATTGCAGCAGTTAAGAGGTCTCTGCCAAATGGTGTGTTTTCCATCATGGAAATATACCTTGTAAAATAAGTGAGAATTTGCCTATGATTGCATTAATCACTGAAATAAAGGTGTACTATACAAGTGGAGGCTCCTCAAAGGAGAAAGGGAAGGACCATCCTCAGTGAATTTCATAAAAATATAGATTGTAAAACATTTTAAAATGTTATCCTTTTTAGATAAAACTATACTAAATATAATCACGTTACCAAATAATTTATTAAAATACTATTTTGCAATGAAGGTCTACAGTAGCCTCAGCAGCACTCTGAAGGGTAGCACCATGGTGCAGCTAGAGGACAACTAACTTCTGTCCTCCTCTGGGTACATTGACTTCAATACAAAACCTAGGAGGCTCATGGTTCTCACCCCCTTCCATGGACTTACACTGTAATTTTGACAACTTCCGGAGGACGTCCTCCAACCTATCATAGCACTTGCAGCATGAACTGACATGTTGTCCACCCAATCAAATGATCAGAGAATGAATCTAGTGCTAAAAGCATAAGCTACAGCTAGCTTGAACTGAAACGCATAAAATGTGGTGAGTAGTTGACTCAGAGAGAAAGACGATAGTTATTTTTTTCCAAAATGAAGGAGAAGTAAAAGATGTAATCATTTTTTTAACTTTCAGTTTCACTTACTTAGCTAGCAAATGTGGCTATCTAGTTTAGCCTACTCAAACACCCTGCTCAATTAGAGGTATAATATGTTAACTAGCTGGCAATGACTATCCACACAACACTGGAACTCGTCAAGGAAAGCTTTTGGCTTTACTAATTTATTGTTGTAAGTGCTAAACTATAGACTGACTGTTCACTGTAACGTTACTGCATGAGTTAGTTATATTAGCTATGTTGACTATGACGTTACTTTAGCTAATATGGTGACAACGATGTAGGCTGTGTGGTGGTGATATGGTTAAGCATGGAAATGTTTTTTCACCTGGTCACATACAGCTGATGTGTTGTACATTGCAGTCCACAAGCGAAGGGAAAAGTTGAGAGGAGGAGAGCGCTTATATGCGATAAGGAATACAACATGGCTGCAATGAAAGTGAACTGTGTTTATGCGGGATCTAGGGTGTATTCATTCCGCTGATTCTGTTGACAAACATTTCTTAAAAGAAACAAAACGGGAATAAACATACCTGAATTTGTCCGACAGAAACTCGTTTGCAACTGTTGGACTAATGATTACACCCTACACCAAGGTGGTATTGAGTGTGTCACTGTCTGTCAGCTCAAATTTTTTCTCTCGACCTGTGTGCATCTACGTTGTAAACTTGAATTCATAGGCTAGGTTGTAGCAACCTCATGATGGGTATAGGGTAAATCGGAGTATCATGTAGTGCCTAAACCTATTGCTGTTACATTGAACTGGGTGAATGGAATTTGAATGACAGTCACATACAGTCACATTCATATTTACATCTGCTTGTGGTTTGCTCTTTACTGTATGGCACAGGAGCTTGGGAAGGCTGTAGCTTGCATTGCCAAGTCTGTGTGTTGAAAATATACTTTATTTTTGTCCAAATAGACAGCTGCACTGGCTTTGATAACACAGAGGAGCGATGCCTTAGACAGCATTTTTCACTGGGTAATTGTCCGGCACCACTGAGGAATAGATCCGTACGCTTTTGGCTATTAGAATGGATGCTTTTACTAGAATGCTTTTCTGAAGGATGATTGCACAAGCGTCTTCCCAATGCAGTAATTATTTTGTGTGCTCTGAAGTTTGAAGTTTGTCTAAAACCTGGCTCTGGCCAGTCCCTGATGTCAGAGAGCAGCCTAGTGAAGCTGAAGACCAGTGAAACATAGTGTTTGCGCTTCTAGCTTCCATTACTGTCCTTTCCTCGTTTGACATGTTAAACAGTATTTCTGCCGATGACTGATCGCAGATTGCAGGAAATTGTACTTATGTCCAGCTCTTAAAAACAAATGGCTTGCTAAAAATGTGGCTGAGGAAAATGATTAAGGCTAAATCCATACAGAATGAATAGACTAATGGTGTCAATGAAGCCTGGAGGATTATGAAGGAATTAATGGAAATGCCCACAGTTTTAGGAGACGACCATTTTGTCATTGGCACCCTTGGCTCATGTGGGGATTGGAGGAGGTGGAGGGGGTGACTGCCTGGTGGATGGGTTTCAGGGGTTCTTCCCTCCCAGGCCCGCTGGGTCCCTCGCAACTAGGTTAATTCTGGGTGACGATGATCCTGTATGTTAGGAGAAAACATATCATTTGAATAAACCATCACTTCTTTCCCACTCATAACGCCACCAGTCTGCGCCTGCGTTCCAATTAGTTCCCCGGCACACTAAAATGAATTCGCTCATCATTGTGTGTATTTGTGTGTGTGTGTGTGTGTGTGTGTGTGTGTGTGTGTGTAGGCAGAGGCGAAGCCACAGCAGGGCCAGGCAGAGGCCCCGCCAGATTGAACACTGGCCCACCCAATCAGGATGGCTTACAAAAAATGAATTCAATCAATATGATTTGGTGTTTGTATTGTCTCCTGACTAATCAGAAATGGCAACTGCACCGCCCTCAACCGTAAGGCTCTCCAGAGGGTAGTGAGGTCTGCACAACGCATCACCGGGGGCAAACTACCTGCCCTCCAGGACACCTACACCACCCAATGTTACAGGAAGGCCATAAAGATCATCAAGGACATCAACCACCCGAGCCACTGCCTGTTCACCCCGCTGTCATCCAGAAGGCGAGGTCAGTACAGGTGCATCAAAGCTGGGACCGAGAGACTGAAAAACAGCTTCTATCTCAAGGCCATCAGACTGTTAAACAGCCACCACTAACATTGAGTGGCTACTGCCAACACACTGTCAATGACACTGACTCTACTCCAGCCACTTTAATAATGGGAATTGATGGGAAATGATGTAAATATATCACTAGCCACTTTAAACAATGCTACCTTATATAATGTTACTTACCCTACATTATTCATCTCATATGCATACGTAGATACTGTACTCTATATCATCGACTGCATCCTTATGTAATACATGTATCACTAGCCACTTTAACTATGCCACTTGGTTTACATACTCATCTCATATGTATATACTGTACTCGATATCATCTACTGTATCTTGCCTATGCTGCTCTGTACCATCACTCATTCATATATCCTTATGTACATATTCTTTATCCCCTTACACTGTGTATAAGACAGTAGTTTTTTTGGAATTGTTAGTTAGATTACTTGTTCGTTATTACTGCATTGTCGGAACTAGAAGCACAAGCATTTCGATACACTCGCATTAACATCTGCTAACCATGTGTATGTGACAAATAAAATTTGATTTGATTTGAAAATGTTCAAAAATCAGATGCACACACACACGTACCTAATAGCTAGCTAACTGTGAGGTAGCTAGTCACAAGATATGGCAACACAAAGTTCACTCATGCGCATAAAAAAATCACAGACTGAGTATGAAGACACAACAACCTGCTCCACTACCTCCAACGGCCGAGCCCAATCTGTCAGAGTTGTCGTCAGTCAATGAGGAGGCTAGCATGGGTACTGCTTCGACTTCCACAGCCCAGCTAGCTCACCATCGCCCAGCCCCAATAGTGTGCAACTGCAGCCCTCAATTCGGGGTGTTCCTGCAGGTGGGCACCCCCCCCTTTTGAATGTGGGTCAAAAGGGAAGTAAAAGTATTATGTGAGGTTTTTTCCCCCCACCCCCTCCTTGCGGCACAGGTAGATGGTGTCCTTCGCTCCTGTCTGCCTGCCTGCCCTCACCGTTGTTAGCAGAACTGCAGGAAAACGGTGCCTGGCAGGCGGGGGACACTGTCTACCGGGCCATGTGTTATGCCATTCTTATCATAAAAAGTCAATTGTTTCTCTTAATGTTATGGGGTTAAGACACAGTGTAAAATGTAAAGCCTTGTTTCTTTTTGTTTAAGCAGCTGTTTTTCTTCAAGAATCTCATTCTACAGTACTGTAAATGATGCTAACTTTTGGAGGTCGCAATGGGGTAATGATATTTGGCTTTCACATGGTTCAGAAAGATCGTCAGGTGTCGCTACAAGTTTTTTTGCATTCAGATCGTGACTCAAGTCATTATCTTTGTCTTGTAATTGAAATTAGTCAAACAATTTTAGTTACTGTCAATATTTATGGGTACAACTCAAAACAAGAAAATTGTGTCCTTGAACCTGTAGAAAATCAAATTCTATATTGGTTATCTAAATTTCCCAAATCCTTACTCTTAATAGGTGTAGATGCTAATATTGCTTTAGATAATTATCTTGCTAGGTGGCCTCTGTGGCAGTCTACTTCTCTGAATACAAATCTAAAGTTATTTTTGCAGAAGTTGGATCTAGTGGAGAGAGAAGTTTCCTCTTGAGACTATACCTGGTGTAACAAAACATGTACCACACTCTGACGTATTGACTGGTTTCAGAGGGCTTAACAAACCATGTTTCTGTTCATATTCTTGAAACACCTCTAACAGACCATAGAGCTATTTGCTTACAAGTCAATATTTCCCTGGAATTATAGTCAACCCAAAGCTTCATACTGGAAACGTAATAGCTCCAGCTTAAAACATGAAATAGTCAAATGTGATATGTGTTTTATTTTACGTTTTTGGAATAAAGTCTCTATAGGACAAACTGGCAACTTCTACAGTTTTAAATTGCTAAATATTTAGGAAACTATGGCAGTGATCTTGCAAAGGATAGAAGAGGAAAATGTTACAATATATCAGTGGTGATTTTAGCATGTAAATCTTGGTGGGGCAACCAAAAAAAATGTGAGATGCCTGCCAGCAAAGCCACTAAACAACACAACACTAAACATGACATTAATTGCACTATAACGGTGACAAACGGTGCCCACAAACTGTTAGGGCCAACATAAAGCTGTCCCAACAGCAGAGTTCCAACAGCAGTTCCAACATCTTACCACTGCTACACCTGGTGATCAGCGGAGCCTTGTCTGGCAGCAAAACAGTTCATTCAGCCTCGTTTACTGCTTTTAACAAAACATAGCTGATATGGCTGACTTGCTTCAACAAATGTGGTTTCTACTGACAATTGAGATGTACAAACTATGGCATAAGGGGACGACAAGCGGATAAAAGGCTATCCGTAATTTTGATTAAGACATTAATGAGCGAGCTAGGACGGATGTAGTCAATATAACTATTTGTTCAGCACTTTTGAAATGTACAGTGACAGAATTCAGAACATGGGCCGTTCTTACAGTGTTCTCCCTGCACACCAAGTCAGAACCTTAAGATAAATAAAGGGGACATAAAAGCAGACAATGAAAGCTCTTACAATATTCAATGATTACATTTCTCTAAAACATGTTACAGGCTACATGTGCACCACCAAGAGAGAACAGTAGGCAAAATTAAGAGGGGAAAATAGACCAAATTATTAGGGTGAGGCACATGGGCTACTAACAGTTTACTGCACAACATACACTTAGTGTAACTGTCTTAGCTACAGTATACATATCTCCCTGGCATATTACATCATGTATCCAGCAGCATACAATACATTTTTGGACTCACCTTGTTGTGCTGTGCTCACTTGAACAGGAAAGTCTCAGTCTCCAGTATTTACGCTGCAATAGTCTGTGTCGTGGGGCTAGGGTCAGTTTGTTATTTCTGGTGTAATTTTCCTGTCTTATCTGATGTCCTGTGTGAATTTAAGTTTGCTCTCTCAAATTGTCTCTCCCTCCCCTCCCGGAGGACCTGAGCCCTAGGATCATGCCTCAGGACAACCTGGCCTGATGACTCCGGGCTGCCCCCAGCCCACCAGGTTGTGCTGCTGCTTCAGTTTCTACTCTTCTGTTGCACCCTCTACAACCACTGTGATTATTATTTGACCCTGCTGGTCATCTATAAATGTTTAAACATCTTGAAGAATAATCTGGCCTTAAATGGCCATGTACTCTTATAATCTCCACCTGGCACAGCCAGAAGAGGACTGGCCACCCCTCAGAGGCCGGTTCCTCTCTAGGTTTCTTCCTAGGTTCCTGCCTTTTTAGGGAGTTTTTCTTAGCCACCGTGTCTCTATATCTTCATTTTTTTATTTAACCTTTATTTAACCAGGTAGGTCGGTTGAGAACAAGTTCTCATTTACAACTGCGACCTGGCCAAGATAAAGCAAAGCAGTGCGACACAAACAACAACACAGAATTACACATGGAATAAACAAACATACAGTCAATAATACAATTGAAAAAGTCTATATACAATGTGTGCAAATGAGGTAAGGCAATAAATAGGCCATAGTGTCGAAATAATTACAATATAGCAATTAAACACTGGAGTGATGGATGTACAGAAGATGAGTGTGCAAGTAGAGATACTGGGGTGCAAAGGAGCAAAATAAATCAAATAAATAACAGTATGGGGATGAGGTAGTTGGATGGGCTATTTACAGAAGGGCTATGTACAGGTGCAGTGATCTGTGAGCTGTTCTGACAGCTGGTGTTTAAAGCTAGTGAGGGAGATATAAGTCTCCAGCTTCAGTGATTTTTGCATTTCATTCCAGTCATTGGCAGCAGAGAACTGGAAGGAAAGGCAGCCGAAGTAGGAATTGGCTTTGGGGGTGACCAGTAAAATATACCTGCTGGAGCGCTTGCTACGGGTGGGTGCTGCTATGGTGACCAGTGAGCTGAGATAAGGCAGGGCTTTACCTAGCAAAGACTTATAGATGACCTGGAGACAGTGGTTTTGGCGATGAATGTGAAGCGAGGATCAGCCAACGAGAGCATACAGGTCGCAGTGATGGGTAGTATATGGGGATTTGCTGACTAAACGGATGGCACTGTGATAGACCGCATCCAATTTGCTGAGTAGAGTGTTGAAGGCTATTTTGTAAATTACATCGCCAAAGTCAAGGATCGGTAGGATAGTCAGTTTGGCAGCATGAGTGAAGGATGGTTTGTTGCGAAATAGGAAGAAATAGGAAGCCAATTCTAGTCGCATCAACATATAACATCTTGAGTTAAAGGAGTTAAAGCCAATACTTGTTAGGGAGGATGTTCCTGTGGCGGGATCAAATCAGCTGATATTTTAGAGCGCCGCCGAAAGTTTTCGATAAAACTCAAACTTTCATTAAAACACACATACAAGGTACTGAATTAAAGCTACACTCGTTGTGAATCTAGCCACCAAGTCAGATTTGTAAAATGCTTTTCGGCGAAAGCATGAGAAGCTAATATCTGATAGCATACACCCCCCAGAATACCAGACCGTCAACAAAACAACAGATTTTGCGGTAGCCGGCGCTACCCAAAACGCAGAAATAAAATATAAAACATTCATTACCTTTGACGAGCTTCTTTCTTGGCACTCCTATATGTCACATAAACATCACAATTGGGTCTTTTTCCCGATTAAATCCGTCATTGTATACCCAAAATGTGATTTGCTGAAGACCGGTCTGATCCAGAAAAATGCCCCTTTACAAGACGCAACGTCACTTTTTAAAATTACAAAAGTTGCCTATATACTTTTACAAATCCATTCAAATAACTTTTCTAAACCAACTTTAGGTATTAATAAACGTTAATAATCTATTAAATTGATCACGGGGCAATCTGTATTCGATAGCAGCAAGTCTTGAAATCATCGTCCATGTTTTCACATTCAAAACATCCTGTGGTGAGCCCAAAGAAAGGAAATGCGTCACGTTTCCAAACCAAGGATAAAGCCGCCCCTAAATGACAGCATTGGCGACATCGTGTGGAAGCTGTAGGCGTTTACAGGTGATTGCCATGTATTTTCTTCAGCCTTAGACAATACATTGACTGGCGGATGGATATTATTTTTGTGTTTTTGGTGACCAGTTTTTCAAAGGATTTTGACTCCTAAACACGTTCTGTTATAGCCACAGACATGATTTAACCAGTTTTAGAGACTTCAGAGTGTTTTCTATACACACACACTTATCATATGCATATACTATATTCCTGGCATGAGTAGCAGGATGCTGAAATGTTGCGCGATTTTTAACAAAAAGCTGCGAAAATTCGCAGCCTCCTTTTAAGTTAATGTGCTTCTGCTTGAGCCACTCCTTTGTTGCCTTGGTCATGAGTTTTGGGTCATTGTCATGCTGGAATACCCATCCATGACCCATTTTCAATGCCCTGGCTGAGGAAGGTGGTTCTCACCCAATATTTGACGGTACATGGCCCCGTCCATCATCCCTTTGATTCGGTGAAGTTGTCCTGTCCCCTTAGCAGAAGAACACCCCCAAAGCATAATGTTCCCACCTCCATGTTTGACGGTGGGGATGTTGTTCTTGGGGTCATAGGCAGCATTCCTCCTCCTCCAAACACGGCGAGTTGAGTTGGTGCCAAAGAGCTCCATTTCGGTCTCATCTGACCACAACACTTTCACCCAGTTGTCCTGAATCATTCATATGTTCATTGGCAAACTTCAGACGGGCATGTATACAGTAAGCAAAAAAGTATTTAGTCAGCCACCAATTTGTGCAAGTTCTCCCACTTAAAAAGATGACAGACGCCTGTAATTTTCATCATAGGTACACTTCAACTATGACAGACAAAATGAGAAAAAGATATCCAGAAAATCACATTGTAGGATTTTTAATGAATTTATTTCCAAATTATGGTGGAAAATAAGTATTTGGTCAATAACAAAAGTTTCTCAATACTTTGTTATATACCCTTTGTTGGCAATGACAGAGGTCAAACATTTTCTGTAAGTCTTCATAAGGTTTTCACACACTGTTGCTGGTATTTTGGCCTATTCCTCCATGCAGATCTCCTCTAGAGCAGTGATGTTTTGGGGCTGTTGCTGGGCAACACGGACTTTCAACTCCCTCCAAAGATTTTCTATGGGGTTGAGATCTGGAGACTGGCTAGGCCACTCCAGGACCTTGAAGCCACTCCTTCGTTGCCCGGGCGGTGTGTTTGGGATCATTGTCATGCTGAAACACCCAGCCACGTTTCATCTTCAATGCCCTTGCTGATGGAAAGAGGTTTTCACTCAAAATCTCACGATACATGGCCCCATTCATTCTTTCCTTTACATGGATCAGTCGTCCTGGTCCCTTTGCAGAAAAACAGCCCCAAAGCATGATGTTTCCACCCCCATGCTTCACAGTGGGTATGGTGTTCTTTGGATGCAACTCAGCATTCTTTGTCCTCCAAACACGACGAGTTGAGTTTTTACCAAAAAGTTCTATTTTGGTTTCATCTGACCATATGACATTCTCCCAATCTTCTTCTGGATCTTCCAAATACTCTCTAGCAAACTTCAGATGGGACATGTACTGGCTAAAGCAGGGGGACACGTCTGGGTCTGCAGGATTTGAGTCCCTGGTGGCGTAGTGTGTTACTGGGGGTAGGCTTTGTTACTTTGGTCCCAGCTCTCTGCAGGTCATTCACTAGGTCCCCCCGTGTGGTTCTGGGATTTTTGCTCACCGTTCTTGTGATAATTTTGACCCCACGGGGTGAGATCTTGCGTGGAGCCCCAGATCGAGGGAGATTATCAGTGGTCTTGTATGTCTTCCATTTCCTAATAATTGCTCCCACAGTTGATTTCTTCAAACCAAGCTGCTTACCTATTGCAGATTCAGTCTTCCCAGCCTGGTGCAGGTCTACAATTTTGTTTCTGGTGTCCTTTGACAGCTCTTTGGTCTTGGCCATAGTGGAGTTTGGAGTGTGACTGTTTGAGGTTGTGGACAGGTGTCTTTTATACTGATAACAAGTTCAAACAGGTGCCATTAATACAGGTAACGAGTGGAGGAGAGAGGAGCCTCTTAAATAAGAATTTACAGGTCTGAAAAAAAATCATGCTTGTTTGTAGGTGACCAAATACTTATTTTCCACCATAATTTGCTAATAAATTCATTAAAAATCCTACAATGTGATTTTCTGGATTTTTTTATCTCATTTTGTCTGTCATAGTTGAAGTGTACCTATGAGGAAAATTACAGGCCTCTCTCATCTTTTTAAGTGGGAGAACTTGCACAATTGGTGGCTGACTAAATACTTTTTTGCTTACTGTATGTGCTTTCTTGAGCAGGGGGACCTTGCGGGCGCTGCAGGATTTCAGTCCTTCACGGAGCCCCAGGCCGAGGGAGATTGACAGTTCTTTTGTGTTTCTTCCATTTGTGAATAATCGCACCAACTGTTGTCACCTTCTCACCAAGCTGCTTGGCGATGGTTTTGTAGCCCATTCCAGCCTTGTGTAGGTCTACAATCTTGTCCCTGTCATCCTTGGAAAGTTTGGAATCTGATTGATTGATTGCTTCTGTGGACAGGTGTCTTTTATACAGGTAACAAACTGAGATTAGGAGCACTTTAAGAGGATTACTTTAAGAGTGTGCTCCTAATCTCAGCTCGTTACCTGTATAAAAGACACCTAGGAGCCAGAAATCTTTCTGATTGAGAGGGGGTCAAATACTTATTTCCCTCATTAAAATGCAAATCAATTTATAACATTTTTGACATGCGTTTTTCTGGATTGTTTTGTTGTTATTCTGTCTCTCACTGTTCAAATAAACCTACCATTAAAATTATAGATCATTTCTTTGTCAGTGGGCAAACGTACAAAATCAGCAGGGGATCAAATACTTTTTTCGGTTAGGACATCTACTTTGTGCCTGACACAAGAGATTTTTTCCAACAATTGTTTACAGACCGATTATTTCACTTATAATTCACTGTTTCACAATTCCAGTGGGTCAGAAGTTTACATACACTAAGTTGACTGTGCCTTTAAACAGCTTGGAAAATTCCAGAAAATTATGTCATGGGTTTAGAAGCTTCTGATAGGCTAATGTACATAATTTGAGTCAATTGGAGGTGTACCTGTGGATGTATTTCAAGGCCTACCTTCAAACTCAGTGCCTCTTTGCTTGAAATCATGGGAAAAGCAAAAGAAATCAGCCAAAACCTCAGGAAATTAATTGTAGACCTCCAAAAGTCTAGTTCATCCTGGGAGCAATTTCCAAACGTCTGCTGTTTGGATGCTGATGACTAGAGAGCAACTGGTGATGCAGCATGAAGGAATCCCTCAGCAGATGCCATAATGGAGGTCCGATCCTATTTGGAGGAACCCCTCATCCAAAGATCTGCAGATCCTCTGAGCTGGTGGAAGTACAAGCCCTCTGTCTACCCATGGCTTACTAAAGTCATAACAGGGAGACTCTGCATAGTGGCCACATCCGTTCCCTCTGAGAGGGTCTTCTCGAAAACAGGACAAATAATTACTGAGAGAAGAAACCGCATCAGCCCCTCAAGTGAGGCAGCTTGCATTTCTGAATGCAAATCTCTCATGAAAGCAAAATATGGTCAGCATTGCTGTGTGCTGCTGGTTGTAACATGGCAATAAAGAAGAGAGAGAAAATAGGGACCCGTTTAGTGTTTTAAGTGGGATGCTGCAGTTTTGCACATTGTTATTTATTTTTCTTTGATATGGAGCAATATTCTATTATTATGTTGTTCAGATTGTATTCGTTTTGAATGGTTACATTTATATACACTTTGTTTATATACGTTAAAAAGTTGTACTTTAAATTGCAAATGTTTAATAGCATTATTTTTCATAACAAACCAATGCATTTTTAAATACATAACTTTTTTTTTAAGAGCCGTTTGGGAGCCAAAAGAGCCGGCTCTTTTTGGTGAGCTGAGCCGAACGAGCCGGCTCACTGAAAAGAGCCGGAATGCCCATAACTAGCCTGTAAAATTCTCTCTGGCTTGTTCTATTCCGAACTGTGCTGTCCCCTCTCCTGTCTCACGGTTTCATTTGGTGGTGGCTTGGGCACCTGCTCAGTTCGCACAATTCTGGCTTTTTTGCGCTTGTGCCTCGGAGGTGTAGGTTCAGGTTGAGGCTCAAAATCAGAAGAATAGTCATCATGATTAATTTCTTCCACACCATCTGAGTTGTTTTCATTCAGATTTTGTAGTAACGCTAACGAGTGCATCCATTCGTCTTGGTGTTCTTGCCATTGTAAATGACGCACGCGCTCACTGTGTACTCCAAATAGGCCAGAGTAGACTGATAGAGTACATAACATTTTGAGATTGTAATTGGAATAGATCAATACAATAGAATGGCCTGCCCTGTTATTCATTCTCAATTGGTGATTACATAATTATGCATCGTTCGCTTCCGCTAGCTCATCAACTCACCCATTCTCCCCCATCATACTTTAGCCTACTAAATGTATTTATTCCGTTATAATATGTGTGAAATTAGTGTTGGTATAGTAGAGGCTTCCTTTCTTGGCTTTTATCGTGGAGATTATCAACAGAGCATGGCATCTTCAACTATCCGGAGAAGGAGGTGCAACAGGGAAAACCATATAAAACGGACATGCCCTCCTAAAACTGTCTATAACATCTGTTATGTTTGTGAAATTAAGATTCTAACAACAACGGTGTGTATTATAGACTTATTTCGGAAAAGTCAAGGACGGAGGAGGGCATGACATTGAAAATGGTAGAGTAATAACACATTTGAATTAATGAGCAGTCCAAATGACTGCTTTAGAGGATCTTTTGTAGGTTTTATAGTAACAACATATAATTTAACTGTAAAAATGTATTAGCCTACCTTTTTAACGTGGCATGAACACAACCAGTCATGATGTTTTCAAATGATTATGAAAGTAATCACTTCAAAAAGTATGTTTCCTTCGCACATTAGGTCAAAAATAGCATCCGATCGACCGCAACAGCGCCCTTCTGACCTAACAATATGTAGGGACATTTATCTGCTGCGGTCTGGAAAAAAAAGAGAATGTCATGCCATACTGTTTTAGTCCAGACAGCATCAGATACATGGTCTACACATATTGAGACAGAGAGTCACTGTTTCGCTTGCTCGAATGCTTCATCTGACAATGATGGGTCTTTCTGTCAGTGCACATCTGTCAAATCAGTATTTTATTTAGACAGACAGTGAGGTACGGTAGGGCGGATCAGGAAATAAGTTAGAGCAGGCCAGGCCCCCAAAGACCCGGCCCATAACGCCAGCCCTGAGCCTAACACTGCGTATTTTTTCAGACCTGTAGAAATCTATATCTAAAAGTAACACTACTCAACAGTTAAATGTGAATGATATGATCTCTGATGATCCTAGGATAATTACCAACTACTGTGACCATTTTTACAGGAACTTACAGTATATACTTCTTAGTACTGTGAGGAATCTGCAGCACAGTTCTTCGATTCTCTTGGAAATGTTACCTCTATTGATTCTTCTGAGCAACACTTGTGTGATAAAGCCATCTCCTTAGAGGGAATTATAGAGGCTATTGATCACCTTAAAATGACCAAATCTCCTGGGGTTAATGGTATTACTGCAATTCTACAAAGTTGTTTTCAAAGAATTGGCTCCCTTTCTATTTTAAGTGTACTCAGTCTCTGAGAGTATAGCCAATGAAGTACTCCCTCACACTAGTATCACAAGGTTTAATTACTCTAATTCTTAGTCGTTGATAATTGCCGTCCAGTTGGCCTCTTAAATAACAATTATAACATAATAGCACTTGTCCTTGCTAAACAATTAAGGGCTGTTTTTGGATGCCATTAAAGATGAGTCCCAGTCAGAGTTCATGAGAAATAGACACATCTATTTCTAGATGTATATATGTTTCTGTTTGAAAGTGTCCCAGAACTTTTTGGAGTTTGTGCTACAAGATGCAAATTTCTGTTTGAAAATGTCCCAGAACTTTTTGGAGTTTGTGCTACAGGATGCAAATTTCTGTTTGAAAATGCTAGCCTTTGCTTTCCTAACTGCCTGTGTATATCGGTTTCCTACTCAGATTTGGTCTCCGGTGAGTTTTATACTATTTTTGGATTTTTACTTTATTTGTCATGCCCATGTCTCAATATTCTTTATTTCCCCACTTGAATAACACTTTCAAGATGAATTGGATTAAGCAATTCCTGAAGAATCCTACAAATATATTGAATTTTATCTCTGAGTATGTTTTTTCTAATTTAGGTGGCCTCACATTTCTCCTACTGTGTTATTGAAAAAATCCTGACAAATGTATCTAATTTCCATTAACAATCCCTTTTAGCATTGTCTTTGATTTACACACACAATGTTTCTTCACACAGATATTTAACCTGGAACAAGAGAGATATCTTATACAACGGCAAGTCTTTGTTTTAGGAGAAATGGTTCCAAAACAATCTTCTATTGGTGAGTCAACCGTGTAATGATAGAGGTATTTTATTTAAATATGCCACATTTTTGGATTTTCATAAAGTACCAATAACTCCAAAGGCATTTGCTGTAGTTTTTGATGTAATCCCCTCTGGAGTTATTGTACTTTTTAAGGATGTGGCCGAATCTATGCCCTCTTCTTTACCATCTTTTGATCCAGCTGACTCACCAGTAGGCAATATATGTTTCTCTCATACTGTTTTTGACAACAATTTTATTTGATTCATTTCACCTTTATTTAACCAGGTAGGCTAGTTGAGAACAAGTTCTCATTTACAACTGCGACCTGGCCAAGATAAAGCAAAGCAGTGTGACACAAAAAACAACACAGAGTTACACATGGCATAAACAAACTTACAGTCCATAACACAATAGAAAAAGTATATATACAGTGTATGCAAATGAGGTAAGATAAGGGAGGTAAGGCAATAAATAGGACATAGTTGCGAAATAATGACAATTTAGCAATTAAACACTGAAGTGATAGATGTGCAGAAGTATGTGAAAGTAGAGATACTGGGGTGAAAAGGCGAAGAAAAAATACGTAAATAAATAACAGTATGGGGATAAGGTATTTGGATGGGATATTTACAGATGGGCTATGTACAGGTGCAGTGATCGGTGAGCTGCTATGACAGCTGGTGCTTAAAGTTAGTGAGGGAGATATGAGTCTCCAGCTTCAGTGATTTTTGCAATTCGTTCCAATCATTGGCAGCAGAGAACTGGAAGGAAAGGCGGCTTTGGGGATGACCAGTGAAATATACCTGCTGGAGCACGTGCTACGGGTGGGTGTTGCTATGGTGACCAGTGAGCTGAGATAAGGTGGAGTCTACCGATAAAATGTGGTGATTGACAGAGTCGAAGACCTTGGCCAGGTCGATGAAGACAGCTGCACTGTATTGTCTCTTATCAATGGCGGTTATGATATCGTTTAGGACCTTCAGCGTGGCTGAGGTGCACCCATGACCAGCTCGGAAACCAGGTGGCATAGAGAGGGTACAGTGGGAATCAAAATGGTCAGCGATCTGTTTGTTAACTTGGCTTTCGAAGACCTTAGAAAGGCAGGGTAGGATAGATATAGGTCTGTAGCAGTTTGGGTCTAGAGTGTCTCCCCCTTTGAAGAGGGGGATGACCGTGGCAGCTTTCCAATCTTTGGGAATCTCAGATGATACCAAAGAGAGGTTCAACAGGCTAGTAATAGGGGCAGATCATTTTAGAAAGAGAGGGTCCAGATTGTCTAGCCCGGCTGCTTTGTAGGGGTCCAGATTTTTCAGCTCTTTCAGAACATTAGCGACTTGGATTTGGGTGAAGGAGAAATGGGGAGGTTTGGGCTATTTGCTGTGGTGGGTGCAGGGCTGTTAACCGGGGTAGGGGTAGCCAGGTGGAAAGCATGGCCATAGAAAAATGTTTATTGAAATTCTCAATTATTGTGGCTTTATCGGTGGTGACAGTGTTTCCTAGCCTCAGTGCAGTGGGCAGCTGGGAGGAGGTGCTCTTACTCTCTATGGACTTTACAGTGTCCCAGAATTTTTGGAGTTTGTGCTACAGGATGCAAATTTCTGTTTGAAAATGCTAGCCTTTGCTTTCCTAACTGCCTGTGTATATCGGTTTCCTAACTTCCCTGAAAAGTTACATATCGCGGGGGCTATTCGATGCTAATGCAGCACGCCACAGGATGTTTTTGTGCGGTCAAGGGCAGTCAGGTCTGGAATGAACCAAGGGCTATATCTGTTCCTGGTTCTACATTTCTTGAACGGGACATGCTTATTTAAGATGGGGAGGAAAGCACTTTTAAAGAATAACCAGGCATCCTCTACAGACGGAATGAGGTCAATATCCTTCCAGGATTCCCGGGCCAGGTCGATTAGAAAGGCCTGCTCGCTGAAGTATTTTAGGGAACGTTTGACAATGATGAGGGGTGGTCGTTTGACCGAAGACACATTACAGACGCAGGCAATGAGGCAATGATCCCTGAGATCCTGGTTGAAGACAGCAGAGGTGTATTTGGAGGGCAGGTTGGTTAGGATGATATCTATGTGGGTGCCCGTGTTAACAGATTTGGGGTTGTACCTGGTAGGTTCATTGATCATTTGTGTGAGATTGAGCACAGACCTGGATAGTAAGACAGAACACTGCAGTCTATCTCTGCAGTAGATTGCAACTCCCCTTTGGCAGTTCTATCTTGTCGGAAAATGTTATAGTTAGGGATGGGAATTTCAGGGGTTTTGGTGGCCTTCCTAAGCCAGGATTCAGTCACGGCTAGGACATCCGGGTTGGCAGAGTGTGCTAAAGCAGTGAATAAGACAAATTTAGGGAGGAGGCTTCTAATGTTAAAATGCATGAAACCAAGGCTTTTACGGTTACAGAAGTCAGCAAATGAGAGCGCCTGGAGAATGGGAGTGGAACTCTACATTACCAGAGGAACAGAGGAGGAGTAGGATAAGGGTATGTATGGCTAAAGGCTATAAGAACTGGTCTTCTAGAGCGTTCGGGAACAGAGAGTAAAAGGAGCAGGTTTCTGGGAGCGGTATAATTGATTCAAGGCATAATGTACAGTACAGACAAAGGTATGGTAGGATTTGAATACAGTGGAGGTAAACCTAGGCATTGAGTGACAATGAGAGAGATATTGTCTCTAGAGACACCATTTAACTTGTTGAGGATAGGTGCAGTATTTTCACTTTGGATGAATTGCGTGTCCATAGTGAACTGCATCCTACTCTGTCCTAGATTGCTAATATATGCATATTATTATTACTATTGGATAGAAAACACTCTGAAGTTTCTAAAACTGTTTGAATTATGTCTGTAAAATATAACAGAACTCATAGGGCAGGCAATCTTCCAAACAAGAAGTGAAATTCTGAATGTGGGTCAACTTTGACGTCATCGCCCCCTCCTTCCCCAACAAGATATGGATCTGGTAGCATTTCCTACGCCTTCCACTAGATGTCCTCATTCAGTAGAAAGTGGAATGGAGCATTTCCATTTGGCTGCAGCTGAAAACGTATGATCCGGTTGGAACGTTATTGGATATATATGATAATAACATCCTGAAGATTGATTCTCTACTTAGTTTGACCTGTTTATTCGACCTGGACTATATCTTTTTGAAGTTTTCGTGCGAGTTGTCCTGGACCAGCAGTCAGTTTTTGGGCACGTGAGCTGAAAGTGATAGCAAATGCAGCTAATTGGACACTAGTATTGGACATTATGGAACAAAACAATGATTTATTGTGGAACTAGGACTCCTTGCACTACATTCTGATGAAAGATCATCAAAGGTAAGGGAATATTTATGAAGTACATTCGTATTTCTGTTGACTCCAACATGGTGGAGAAATACTTTTACGTCTGAGCGCTGTCTCAGATAATTGCATGGTAGGCTTTTTCCGTAACGTTTAAAAAAAATCTGACACAGCGGTTGCATTAAGAACCAGTGTATCTTTAATTATATGTAGAACATGTATCTTTAGTCAACGTTTATGATGAGTATTTCTGTTATCTGGCGTAGCTTTCTATAATTCCTCCGGATATTTTGGAGGCAGTTCTGAACATGGCGTCAATGTAAACCGAGATTTGTGGATATAAATATGCATATTATCGAACAAAACATAAATGTATTGTGTAACATGTCATATGAGTGTCATCTGATGAAGATTTTCAAAAGGTTAGTGATTCATTTTATCTCTAATCCTGCTTTTGTGACTCTATCTTTGGCTGGAAAAAATGGCTGCGTTTTCCCTTTGATTTGGTGGTGGTCTAACAAATATATGTTATGTTTTCGCTGTAAAACATTTTTAAAAATCGGACATGATGGGTAGATGAACAAGATGTTCATATTAAACCAGGTGAGGTTACCGCATGTGTGGGAGGTGGAACAAAATGGTTAGCTAACGCATATTGAGCAGGGCTGGAGTCTCTACAGTGAAATAAGACAATAATCACTAACCAAAACAGCAATGAACAAGGCATATTGACATTAGGGAGAGGCATGCGTAGCCGAGTGATCATAGGGTCCAGTGAGTAGCTAGGTGAGCTGGAGCCAGCGATTCAGACAGGCCAGGGCTAGCAGGCCAGGGCTAGCAGGCCAGGGCTAGCAGGCTAGCCGAAGGGCCTTAGAGGGACATCGCGACGGAAGTGTCTGTTGTAGCCCCCTCATGCGGTTACGTCGGCAGACCAGTCGTGATGGATCAGCAGGGCTCCGTGTAGTAAAAGGGTCCAGGCCAATTGGCAAAATAGGTATATTTGCCTAAGAAATTGGGTGATGGACCTTTTCAGCTGACAGTCCAATATGCTCTAGACAGCAGCACGACGCGGCTAGCAGATGGCCTTCAGGGGACGTTGCGATGGAGGAGCCTGTTGTTATACCCCCTCGGGGTTTGGGGGCTCCGGTTCTAAAGTAAAGAAAATAGCAGATCAGTACCACATTGGGTGAGGCGGGTTGCAGGAGATGTTGAAGTTGAGGTAAAGAAAAATATAAAAAATATATGTGCAAAGAAAAAATTCTATAAAAAGATTTACAGTTGAAATCGGAAGTTTACAAACACTTAGGTTGGAGTCATTAAAACAATTTTTTCAACCACTCCACACATTTCTTGTGAACAAACTATAATTTTGACAAGTTGGTTAGGACATCTACTTTGTGCATGACACAATACATTTTTCCAACAATTGTTTAAAGACGAATTATTTAACTTATAATTGGAGATAAGAAGAAAGTCTGATATGCTCTGGGTTGAATCGCGTTGTGCAGACTGGCAGGAGTTGTCCAGGCTAAAGGTTAGCCTGTGGATGTATTTCAAGGCCTACCTTCAAACTCTTTGCTTCACATCATGGGAAAATCTTAAGAAATCAGCCAAGACCTAAGAAAAATAATTGTCGAATAAAACAAGTCTGGTTCATCATTGGGAGCAATCTCCAAATGCCGGAAGGTGCCATGTTCATCTGTACAAACAATAGTACGTAAGTATAAACACCATGGGACCACGCAGCCGTCACACCATTCAGGAAGGAGACGAGATCTGTCTCCTAGAGATGAACGTACTTTGGTGTGAAAAGTGCAAATCAATCCCAGATCAACAGCAAAGGACATTGTGAAGATACTGGAGGAAACAGGTACAAAAGTATCTATATCCACAGTAAAACGAGTCCTATGTCGACATAACCTGAAAAGGCCGCTCAGCAAGGAAGAAGCCACTGCTCCAAAACTGTGATAAAAAAAGCCAGACTACGGGTTGCAACTGCACATGGGGACAAAGACCATACCTTTTGGAGAAATGTCCTCTGGTCTGATGAAACAAAAATAGAACGGTTTGGCCATAATGGCCATCATTATGTTTGGAGGAAAAACGGGGACGCTTGCAAGCCGAGGAACACCATCCCAACCGTGAAGCACGGGGGTGGCAGCATCATGTTGTGGGGGTGCTTTGCTGCAGGAGGGACTGGTGCACTTCACAAAATTCATGGCATCATGAGGTAGGAAAATGATGTGGATACATTGAAGCAACATCTCAAGACATCAGTCAGGAAATTAGATCTTGGTCGCAAATGGGTCTTCCAAATGGACAATGACCCCAAGCATACTTCCAAAGTTGTGGCAAAATGGCTTAAGGACAACAAAGTCAAGGTATTGGAGTGGCCATCACAAAGCCCTGACCTCAATCCTATAGAAAATTTGTTGGCAGAACTGAAAAAAGCGTGTGCGAGCAAGGAGGCGTACAAACCTGATTCAGTTCGAACAGCTCTGTCAGGAGGAATTGGCCAAAATTCACCCAACATATTGTGGGAAGCTTGTGGAAGGCTACCTGAAACGTTTGACCCAAGTTAAACAATTTAAAGGCAATGCTACCAAATACTAATTGAGTGTATTGTTAACTTCTGACCCATTGGGAATGTGATGAAAGAAATAAAAGCTGACATAAATCATTCTCTCTACTATTATTCTGACATTTCACATTCTTAAAATAAATTGGTGATCCAAACTGACCTAAGACAGGGAATGTTTACGAGGATTAAATGTCAGGAATTGTGAATAACTGAGTTTAAATGTATTTGTATATGTATACTTCCGACTTCAACTGTATATACAGTATATCCATAAAAATTATGTCTACTCTTTTCACAGTGGAGAACAAGTTTATACATTGCATGGCTGGGCAGATGAGACGGTGTAGTAGTAGTAGTAGTACGTTGCTAGGTAACAACGTAAAACAATGCCAATTTATATGAATCTACTGGCCATGTGTATGTTGCCTAGTATGTCATGGGCAGGATAGGCTCTAACTATTGGAATTCCAAACCACCCATTGGGGGGGTCAGAAATGTCCATCCCTTATTGAAGTTTTGGATAGCTGTAGCTCTAACATCAATAGATTATTAAGGGCCATCCTCACCCTTCTTATGACTTCATGTCGATACTCTTCTCCACTACAGTTCGTATCAAAACATTGATCACATCTTCCATGCTGACTGCAAGTCTCAACAATTTAGCCCTGATGTCCCTTGAAAAGGAACTTCGTGTCTCTTTGGACTATGATGAAATAATCTCCATCTTCTATACCAAGGCTGGGCTGTAAAACGTGAAACACACAAGAAAGGTTAGCCTGAATACTGTTTATTTATGATTTTGCCTAATGTTTTCATGCTTGCTTTGGTAGGTCAGGCATATATGTGTTTGACTCAAACTGAGCTACTGTATTCATCCACTGTGATATTAGGTTATGTATGATGATTTCATGTTTTCATGCCTGCCTTGGTAGGCTGGTTCCAGCGAACTATTGTATTTAGACCCGCTGTGGTATTATGTATAGTGATTTAATTTGTTCATGCCTGAATGCCTATACAGAAGTGTTTTCTTATTGAAAGTGAGCTATTCATTTCATACCCGCAGTACAGTTCAAGCTATAAGCCTAAAGTGTATGTAATTGTATTTTGTGTGGCTGTTTTCATATGGCAAAAGTGTGCACGTTTGGGCTTATTAAAAACACTTTCAGGGCTTTATATTCTATATTGCTTCTTTGTGCAATAGCACAATAAACAGTTTGTGCGTATTCCAATCCAATGCCGAGCTGGTGTCTGGCCGATGCGCTGACCACGGTCCTAAATCCACTTGTTGTGTCTGTAGGCCTGCTGTAGATCGCTTCTTTGAGTGGGAGTGGTCAATTTGGTCTAATAATATGTTGATTATTTCAATATATCACTGCACTTGTCTGCTGCTGTAGAGTCTCTCTCTCTCTCTCTCTCTCTCTCTCTCTCTCTCTCTCTCTCTCTCTCTGAATATGTAGGTGATACAAATATTTCATTATGTTTGTTCACTGTCGGACTCGGACAGTCGGCCTGTTTTATCAGTAGTTGCCACTTGCGCTGCCTACTTGGCAATAATAACCGGCCTGTTGTATTTTTTGTTGTTATTGCACAATTTCTAACTTACAGTACATGTGTTGGACAGTGGTGTAGTGGAAGTTATATGCAGGTGACGCTATACACACACATTTGTAAATGTGGGTTTGAAAAGTGTGAGTGGTAAACTATAATGTAAGCTTATATTATTCAGCACCACGGGCAGGTAATGTGGCTTGGCCAGCTCTGGCTGAGCACACAAAAGTCAAATAAAAGATTTCAGCAAAGGACAGATCCGCACTCCTCTCCGTTCTCTGACTCCTGATATTCACATTCATAAGGGGAATTGTGCATTTATTCCCATGAGTTCCACAGTTTAGCCTCTTTACTGAGCTTGTTCAATAGAAGAGCTTTCTCATATCATTTTTCACACAGGGCACCCTTCATTTTGCCAGATTAAAGTATACCCACTTCTCCATTCACCACGACTACACCACTGATGTCTGGGTATTTTTTGCTGGAAAATTAACTACTGCTGCTGCAATAGAGCCTGGGATTGCTTGAATGCACCTGGTAGGGGTGGGGAGTATGGTGATGGTAGCTATGGTGATGCAGGGTACCACTTATACCTAAATGGGTTATATATAGCCTGGTCCCAGATTTGTGTGGGCTCTTGCCAAGTCCATAGATGTCAAATATTTAGCATGACAATGAGTGACAAGTTGGCATGACAAAAGGTAACAAGGTGTTGGAATGACAATAAGTGACAAGTTGGCATGACAATAGGTGAAAAGGAGTTGGCATGGCAGCACAAACAGACTGAGGTTGGGAATAGTAGTACTGTTCTTCCCAAAACCAATGATTTGGTGTGCTTTCTCTGTGTCCTCTTTCATCCACTGATTGGTTTGTTGAATGATACCTCATGGGTGTTAGAGATGCCTTTGTTAACCTTAAATGCCAGGTCAACTTAGAGGTTGGCAATCGAATGTGTATGTGTGTGTGTGTTACATAGAGCCATTGTAACGGCTAGTGGGATTACTGTGGTTTTGAATTTCAACTTGAATGCAATAACTTAGGCTACTTTCAGAACTTTTTACCTTTTTTCTCCAAAGAAAGAAAATAAACAACATTTGGAAAACCTAAAAAGGACTCAGATGTTCATCGCTTTCATTTGGCATCTCCTCTGCGCTGCATTGAATTGGATTGTTGCTAAACCTTTGTGAGACCATGTCAAGGCCCCCGCTCTGCTCTGACTGACTCATATGGCTCGTATGAGTACGGCTGTGGTTCAGGGGAGGGGGACAAGAGAAAGAATATTTTATCAAAGCCGCTGAAGAGAAATTCCTCAGTGATCAGTTGCAAGTGAAATGATCACAGGGACCTGGGGACAAGAGAGAGAGAGGCTAGAGATGGAGGGGGTGAGAGTGGGTGGGGGGAGCTGAAGAGAGAGGGGAATGTGCTACCATGCTTTTGGAGCTTTTCTATATGTGCGTCTGACTCCACCACCGACTGACTGCCACAGTCATAGAATTAGAATAATTTAAACAATTTATAGGTGTCACACCCTGATCTGTTTCACCTGTCCTCGTTATTGTCTCCATCCCCTCCAGGTGTCGCTTGTTTTCTGGACTTTGTACCCGCCTGCCTGACCATTCTGCCTGCCCTGACCTCGAGCCTGCCTGCCACTCTGTACCTCATGGACTCTGGTTATGACCTTTTGCCTGTCTACGACCGTCCTTTTGCCTATTCCCTTTGTGTTTATTAAACATCTTCAACTCCACCCATCTGCCTCCTGTGTCTGCATCTGGTTCTCTCCTTGTGTCATGATAGTCCTAACTGGCCATGACAGACCCAGCAGACTTGGACCATCTCTGCCACACTGTCTCCCTGTAGGGAG
Source organism: Oncorhynchus tshawytscha (assembly GCF_018296145.1). Taxonomy (NCBI): domain Eukaryota; kingdom Metazoa; phylum Chordata; class Actinopteri; order Salmoniformes; family Salmonidae; genus Oncorhynchus; species Oncorhynchus tshawytscha. The sequence continues at coordinate 24,355,275 of NC_056448.1, forward strand.
CCACCATTGGGAGACATGAGGAGTTGTTACAGGACCATGGGTTAAAGACTATTATGGAGCAAATCAGGGAGTTAGCTCAGACTGTCTGCTACCTCTGTAAAAAAAAACAATCACCTAGGAATTTTTTTCCTATCTGTGGTGAGTTTGTACCGCCTATCCCGACACTCCGTGAGCCCCGCTTACCTCCTCCAGAGCGATATTCGGGGAATCCTGGTACCTGCCAAGGTTTTCTTTCTCTGTGTTCTCTTATTCTTGAGCTACAGCCATCTTCGTTTTCTTCAGACCGATCGAAGTTAGCATATATAATTATGCTAATGTTGGGAAGGACGATCTCCTGGGCTACGGCAGTTTGGTAACAACAATCTGCCATTTGCGGTCATTTGGAGGAATTCATGGCAGAGGTGAGAAAAGTTTTTGAGTCTCTGGTATCCGGGAGAAAGGGAGCCAGAAAACTGCTTGACTTACTTCAAAACTCCCGTAGTGTAACAGACTACGTGGTGGACTTTCACACGTTGGCCGCCAAGAGTGCCTGGAATCCGGAGTCTCTTTTCGATACTTTTCTGCACGGATTATCTGAGGAGGTTAAGGATGAGCTAGCTGGTCGGGAACTGCCGGTGGATCTCAACTCCCTTATCGCTTTAACCATTAAAATTGATGGACGTCTAAGGGAACACAAGAGTGAGAGGAGGTCTGGTCTCAGGCACACTTGTGCACCCGATATGGCGCATTCACCTCCTATGGAATCCGGAAGTTTCCGAAGGCAGCTCTTCCGAGAGGAGTCGGAACCACCCGAGCTCTCTCGTGAATTTACAAAAGGTGAGTTGGATACTCCTGAGCCTATGCAGTTGGGAAGAGCTAGGTTATCAGTTGGGGAGCGCTCACAGAGGATGAACAGTAACTGTTGTCTGTACTGTGGAGGGAAAGGACATTTTATAGCTACCTGCCCTATTAGGAAACCCTTGTCTTTAGTGGGTACCAGTACCATGGTGAGTCAGACAGAGTTCCCTAATTCCCATCACCCGCACACTTTTTTTTGTGGTTGTGCTGTAGGGAGACCAATCTAAGTCTCTCCAAGTGCTCATTGACTCTGGGGCTGATGAAAATCTTATGGATGTCACGATAGCTTCGGAGCTTGGTATTCCCACTCAGCCTCTCTCTGTGCCCATGGATGCTAGGGCACTGGCCACTCTATAGGGGAAGTCACCAATAGTACTGTGCCCATTCAATTATGGGTTTGTGGTAACCACGGTGAGACAATACAGTCCCTCCTCATTACATCTCCCCATGTTCCAGTTGTGTTGGGATTTTCCTGGCTCCAAAAGCACAATCCTGTGATTGACTGGACCACTTTTGCCATTCCCACTGCCTTCAAGCAGCACAGCCTTCCTCAGGATGTTAGCAAGACTGTGGATGTCTCTGCTATCCCCACAGAATACCATGACCTCCTGGAAGTCTTCAGTAAGGCACATGCTACTTCCCTTCCCCGCACCGTCCTTTTGATTGTGCCATTGATCTTCTCCCAGGCATTACACCACCTCGGGGTCGATTGTGCTCTGTCTGGACCAGAAACCATAGCTATGCAGGTGTTCATAGAGAAGTCTCTGGCCACTGGGGCCGTCCGTCTGTCTGCATCTCCTGCAGGTGCAGGTTTTTTGTTTGTGGAGAAGGACAAGACCCTATGTCCGTGATTTGACTACCTGGGACTTAATGACATTACTGTCAAGAATCGTTACCCCCTACCTCTCCTCGGCGTTTGAACCTCTCCAGGGGGCCACCATATTTTACAAGTTGGACCTTCGAAATGCCTACCACATGGTTTGGATACACGAGGCGGATGAGTGGAAGACAGCCTTCAACACAGCCAGTGGACATTATGAGTACCAGGTCATGCCATTTGGACTAACCAACAGGTCATGCCTGTTGGACTAACCACTGTTTTCCAGGCGTTGGTCAATGATGTTCTTCGGGACATGCTAAACCGGTTTGTGTTCGTGTACCTTGACGACATCCTGTTTTTTTCCCGATCTGCACAAGAACATGTTCTTCATGTGAGACAGGTCCTCCAGCGCCTCCTGGAGAAACAACTGTTCGGGAAAGCCGAGAAGTGTGAGTTCCACCTCTCTACTATCACCTTTCTTGGATCTGTCATTGCTGAGGGCAATGTTCAGATGGATCCTGGAAAGGTGAAAGCAGTGGAGGATTGGCCTCAACCAATGTCCAGGGTGCAGTTGCAACGGTTTCTTGGTTTTGCAAACTTCTACCACCATTTCATTTGGCACTACAGCACCCTGGCGGTCCCCCTCTCGGCACTCTCCTCTCCCAAGGTACCGTTCAAATGGTCTCCAGCTGTCGACCTGAAGCATCGGTTCACAACAGCTCCCATCTTCATCCATCCGGACCCCTCACGTCAATTTGTGGTGGAAGTGGATGCGTCGGATGTTGGCGTGGGGGCCATCCTTTCCCAGCGATCTGCCCAGGACCAGAAGCTTCATCCCTGTGCCTTCCTGTCACATCATCACAATCCTGCTGAAAGGAACCACGCTGTTGGCAACTGAGAACTCCTGGCTGTCAAGATGGTGTTGGAAGAGTGGAGGCACTGGCTGGAAGGAGCAGAACAGCCATTCCTGGTCTGGACCAACCATAAAAACTTGGAATATCTCCATACATGCAAGCTCCTCAACTCCAGGAAGGCCCATTGCGCCCTCTTGTTCACCAGATTTAACTTCACCATCTTCTACCGCCCAGGTCTAAGAATTTGAAGCCTGACACCCTCTCCCTCTCCTTTGCCACACCCTCAACCTCTGAAACCATTCTCCATAACTCATGCCTTGCTGCCACTGTGGATTGGGGTATTGAGAACCTGGTCCACGAGGCACAACGCTCCCAGCCTGGACCTGAAGGGGGCCCGGCTAACTGGCTGTTTGTCCCTAATTCAGTCTGGTCCCAGGTCCTGGAATGGGCTCATTCCTCCAGGCTGACCTGTTGTCCAGGGTCCCGTGGTACTCTAGACTTCCTTCGATAAACTTTTCTGGTGGCCCACAATGGTCCCTGATGTCTCTGCTCAAAGCAAGACTCCACAGCAAGCTCCTGCTGGCCTCCTGCAGCCACTACTGGGTCCTCATCATGCCTGGTCTCATATCTCTGGACTTTGTCACTGGGCTCGCTCCGTCTGATGGCAACACTGTCATTCTGACGGTAGTCGACTGGTTCTCCAAGACCGCCCATTTCATCCCTCTCCCCAAACTACCTTCTGCCAAGGAGACTGCCCAGCTTATGGTGCAGCATGTCTTCCGGATCCATGGACTCCCGGTTGATATGGTCTCCGATTGGTGTTCTTGTCTCAGTTCTGGAAGGCATTCTGCACCCTTATTGGGTCGTTGGCCAGCCTATCATCCGGATTCCATCCCCAAACTAACGATCAGTCGGAGCGAGCCAACCAAAACCTGGAGACCACCTTAAGGTCCCTGGTCTCAACCAACCCCACTACCTGTAGCCGTCAACTGGTCTGGGTGGAGTATGCCTGGAACACTCTTCCCAGTTCTGCCACGGGACTCTCCCCTTTTGAGTGCTCCATGAGGTATCAGCCTCCACTCTTCCCTGAACAAGAGCAGGAGGTCAGCGTACCCTTGGCCCAGATGTTTGTCCACCGCCGTTGACGTACCTGGAGAAGAGCCAAGGCGGCTATTCTCAAGACCGACTCCAGGTATCGTCGACAAGTGGACCGTCGCCGGACTCCAGCTCCCTGCTACCGCATTGGGCAGAGGGTATGGCTGTCCACACGGGACCTGCCCCTTCGGGTAGAGTCCCGCAAACTGTCCCCTTTTTTTATTGGTCCTTTTCCCATCTCCAGAGTCCTGAGTTCCACTGCTGTCCGTCTCTTGTTACCCCGTACCCTCCGTATTCACCCTATGTTCCATGTGTCGAGAATTAAAACCGTGTCTCACAGTTCTTTGTCTTCTGTCCCCAGGCCCACCCCCTCCTCGTGTCATTGATGGCCATCCGGCATACACTGTGAGACGTCTTCTGGGTGTTCGACCACAGGGGTATCCAGTACCTGGTTGACTGGGAGGGTTACGACCCAAAGGAGAGGTGCTGGGTTCCCGCTAGAGACAACCTGGATCCAGCCCACATCGCCGACTTCCACCACCGACACCCCAGTCAACTAGGTATGTGCCCAGGTATCACGCCAGGTGGCGCCCCATGTGTGTGTGTGTCTCCACCCCCTCCAGGTATTGCTTGTTTTCCCCAGTGTTTTTATCCCTGTGTTTCCTGTATTTCTGTGCCTGGTATGTGTCTGGTATGTCCAAGCCTAACAGCGTTTTTTTCTAATTTTCCTGCTTTGCCTTTTCTCCTTTTTCTAGTCCTCCGGGTTTTGACCCTTGCCTGCTCTGGACTCTGTACCCACCTGCCTGACCATTCTGCCTGCCCTGACCTCGAGTATGCCTGCCACTCTGTACCTCCTGGACTCTGATCTGGTTATGACCTTTTGCCTGTCCACGACCGTCCTTTTGCCTATTCCCTTTGTGTTTATTAAACATCTTCAACTCCAACCATCTGCCTCCTGTGTCTGCATTTGGGTCTCGCCTAGTGTCATGATAATAGGATCTCTATGGCTGCAGCATTACAGATTATGAAACAAGCTTTTGAAAAACAAGTTTTATTTTGATCAGTTATCAATCATGTCCACCTCAGGTGCTTTACCCTAGTGTTCTCAGGTACTCCAGGTATAATGGTCAGTGATCAGGTCTCATGGCTGTGTCCAGTGCAGTTTTTTCTGATTAGTCTGATTCTGGTCAGACAGACAGTGAGTGGAGGTCAGGGGGGGGTGAGTGTATGTGGACAATCTCAAGGACTCCTGCTCCAGTCTCATGAAATCCTCAAACTTACCAGACAACCAGGACCCATCAATGTCACATCTCTGATAGATTATGAGCCTCACACATTCCACCCCTCTAAATATCCATCCACCTCCCAAACTGACATGCTCGCTCCTGGCTGATGCTCCTTCCAGACCGAACGTGTGGTGAAGGTTTATGGCGCCTGCAAGACTTTTGTCTGTTTGTCTGCGTGTGTCTGAGGACTCATTCAAAAAAGCAGTGATGGCCCCCCTGTGTCAGACAGACCCCCCCATACACACACATATCCTTCTCAGCTCGTACATTCTCTCAGCCCGTTCTACTAATAGAATGTCATGTCCCGACCTCGAGGGAGTGTAACTAAAAGGAGAGAGTTTGGAGTTAAACACCTATGTAGGACACCTTTCAGCCTCCTGCTAAAACGTATCTTCACATACACCCCCTCCCCCTTTCCCCTTTACCCTCATACAGGGGTATGAGGGTGGATTCTGTTGGTTCAAAATATTTATGCATTTATATGAATGTTTATGTAAATGCACAAACATTTCTGTTGCCTAGGGGAGTTTTTTTAATGGAGGAATTGTGATACAGAACATGTTTTTTATGTTTTATTTCACAGTCACCTTGAGTTAGGGTGAAGACTGGATGTGCGTGTGTTGTTCATGTTGTGCGTCATTACGACACAATTGTATATCCACAATACTAAGTCCCATATTCTATTCATTAAGTTGCATTCAATAGCCTGTTTATAGTCTTTCACCTAAAATAACCCACAGTTATATGATTCTTTGACAATGATCCTAACATTGCAGTAGAAAGTAATGGTAAGTCTGAGTCTCTAAGTCAGAGATTACAGAATGCATCTCATTCAGGACATAGTGATCGAACATTCTGCTTCACTTCTTTGTTAACTAAATGCACTTGTAAACTTCTAAGCAATGATTCACAATCGGCTTGTTTGTGAGTGTCCACATTGTATTGTGTGTTGCTAAATGTGTCTCTGTGGCCTCTCTTCTCTGCTGGACGATGACACGCTGACACTTTCCCTGTGACATTGTGACATGTGACTCAGAGGGTCCAGTGGACTGGATAGTCATTGTGACCGGACCCAGCCATCCCTATTAGTGGGTTTGTCTGAAATCCTTGGTACGAGGGATGGAGACCCCAGTTAAAAGGTGAGGGAGAAGGGATGAGGATGTAGAGAGTTTCCCCACAGCGGAGGGAGAAGGGACGAGGATGTAGAGAGTTTCCCCACAGGGGAGGGAGAAGGGACGAGGATGTAGAGAGTTTCCCCACAGGTGAGGGAGAAGGGATGAGGATGTAGAGAGTTTCCCCACAGGGGAGGGAGAAGGGATGAGGATGTTGAGGGTTTCCCCACAGGTGAGGGATAAGGGATGTTGAGAGTTTCCCCACAGGTGAGGGATAAGGGATGTTGAGAGTTTCCCCACAGGTGAGGGATAAGGGATGTTGAGGGTTTCCCCACAGGTGAGGGATGAGGGATGTTGAGGGTTTCCCCACAGGTGAGGGATAAGGGATGTTGAGAGTTTCCCCACAGGTGAGGGATAAGGGATGTTGAGGGTTTCCCCACAGGTGAGGGATAAGGGATGTTGAGGGTTTCCCCACAGGTGAGGGATAAGGGATGTTGAGAGTTTCCCCACAGGTGAGGGATAAGGGATGTTGAGAGTTTCCCCACAGGTGAGGGATAAGGGATGTTGAGGGTTTCCCCACAGGTGAGGGATAAGGGATGTTGAGGGTTTCCCCACAGGTGAGGGATAAGGGATGTTGAGAGTTTCCCCACAGGTGAGGGATAAGGGATGTTGAGGGTTTCCCCACAGGTGAGGGATAAGGGATGTTGAGAGTTTCCCCACAGGTGAGGGATAAGGGATGTTGAGAGTTTCCCCACAGGTGAGGGATAAGGGATGTTGAGGGTTTCCCCACAGGTGAGGGATAAGGGATGTTGAGAGTTTCCCCATATACTGTAAATAGTTCTGTGGATTTCCTCTTGTTTTCTGCTTTACACTTTACACTTGCTGAGGAAAAGTGGATTCAGGGTTTTCTTTGACTGGAAATGAAACATAGATGACCTCGATAGGTTCTAGAGTAATGAAACATTTACAGAACATGGGAGGACATGATAAATGTTCATTTATGTAAAAAAAAATGTTTCCAGCGAATGATAGTCATGCGGGAAATGCAACTAATTTTCCATGGGGTCACCCCAGATTAACTCGTGACCTCTCACCCTCAGTATGTGTTTTTGACTAGGGGAAATGTGAGAGGAGGAGGAGAACCAGGGGAAGGGGTGTTACAGGTAGTTGGGCTCTGTTTCCTTTTGTTTCCCCCATAACTCAGTCTGGTGGTCTCTGACTGATGATGTCACATAACCAGGGCCTCACAGATCACAGATCTGGCTCTCATCACCAAACTATGTTCTTTCCAAAGTGATTTAAAATGTGTCAAAAGCGCCTGCAGAGTCCCTGCTTGGTGAACAGAAAAACCTCCCTTCAGCAGAGTGAGCTATCAGGCTTCATCTTCACACCAAACTCAGGGTGCAATTTCAGACTGGCGTGATTGCGGTCTGATTGCCATGCAGAGTGGGCCCTATTTTACCTGTTATTGTGTTTCTCCTGTGGTGCATACCTTCTCCTGAGAGAGAGAGAAAGAGAGAGAGAGGCCTGTCTATATGATGTTGTGCCTGAGAGAGATATGTGCTGGTCGGAGCATGTTCCTACCTTGCTCCTACTCAGAATGGGATATGGGATAGGGAGGGAGAGAAGTGAATGCTTGTATAACCCAGTTACACCTCAGTCTGGCTCCATCCCTCTCACTCTATCTTGTTCTCTCTCTCACTTTAAGAAATCTGTGTAATGCTGTGTAATGTAATATGCTGTGTGGTGCTACCAGGACGCTACCTTCTTGCTTCTTGAGTGTGTGCGTATCTAAAGTGTTTTATAGTAGCGCCCAACTTTGACGCACGCAGCCAACCAAACTTTACCACTTACTATCACACATACAGAAGAAAATGAACAGACATATGTAATTTCCCTAGCCATTACATCCACATTTATATGAAAGTCACACAGTTAGAACATAGAACATTGTTCTTGTTACGAAAGCAAGTAGTCTCTCTCTTCCCTCTTTCTCTCTCCCTCGCTCTCTTTCTCTCTCGCTCTGTTTCTCTCTTTCTCATTTCCTCTGTTCTTCTCAGACATTATGAGTGTGTCCCTTGAGGACTGATGTCCATATGGCAGAGAGAGAGAGCGGTCAGGGAAGAGTAATCTTCTTAGCCTAATTGGCCAATGTGAGCCATTCGGAGAGCTGGAGTGTTTGTTGGAGAGAACAAATTCCCCCAAGGTCTCAGCTGGATGTAGATCCTTTTGTGTTTCCCTTTTGTTTGGGGATGAATTTGTTTGTTCTCTCTCTTTCTATCTTTCTATCTCTCTGTCTCTCTCTCTCCCTCGCGAATGATGGAATACTGGCCGAGTTGAGGGAGATGGGGAGGGAGAGAGAGAGATGGAGACTGTGGGGGTTTGCCTAGCTGAGTGAATCTGGCGTTGGAGGGGGCTAATTTCACGCAAACCTCCAGTCTGCAGCTGTCTTCTCCAATGCTGAGCTGTTCACATGCAGACAGAACTTCTCCCCCAAAGGAGAAGTGCAGAACAGCCATTGCCCACATAAAACACAACCACTTCCATCCTCTGTGGTTCCAGCCCCTGGGAAGACCTTCTCATCCAGACAATGTCCGTGAATAACCGTGTCATAAAACAGCCAGTCCCTTGTGTCATTAGAGAAGAGCAGTTATGAATGAAGCTACAGTTGAAGTCGGAAGTTTACATACACTTAGGTTGGAGTCATTAAAACCATTTTTTCAACCACTCCACACATTTCTGGTTAACAAACTATATTTTTGGCAAGTCGGTTAGGACATCTACTTTGTTCATGACACAATAATTTTTCCAACAATTGTTTACAGACCGATTAATTCACTGTATCACAATTCCAGTGGGTCAGAAGTTTACATACACTAAGTTGAATGTGCCTTTAAACAGCTTGGAAAAGAATCCAGAGAATTATTTCATGGCTTTAGAAGCTTCTGATAGGCTAATTGACATCATTTGAGTCAATTGGAGGTGTACCCGTGGATGTATTTCAAGGCCTATCTTCAAACTCAGTGCCTCTTTGCTTGACATCATGGGAAAATCAAAAGAAATCAGGCAAAAAGATTTAGACGTCCACAAGTCAGGTTCATCCTTGGGAGCAATTTCCAAATGCCTGAAGGTACCACGTTCATCTGTACAAACAATAGTACGCAAGTATAAACACCACGCAGTTGTCATACCGCTCATGAAGGAGATGCGTTCTGTATTCTCGAGATTAACGTACTTTGGTGCAAAAAGTGCAAATCAATCCCAGAACAACAGCAAAGGACCTTGTGAAGATGCTTTAGGAAACAGGTACAATAGTATCTGAAGCCACAGTAAAATGGGTAAAACCTTTTAAAACAGAGTTAGAAGAAACTGGGACTTCTTTCTTAGTTTGGTGGCTAAGTCCTTAATAGTGAATGGCCTCTGAGCCATTGTCTCAATAAAACGATTTACAGATTTAACTTCCCTAACCTTGAGTGTTCTGACCATATCTTGCAAATCACCTGAACCTGGTCTTTGTAGGTCTTGGTCTCTAGCTAGATCAGCTGGTGCAATGGAGTCTGGAATGCCTGAAGGTTCTGTGTCAGTGACCACAGCTACACTGTTATAGTCAGGAATGCTAATGGCAGGCTCATTATTGAGACGTAGCTGGGCTTGACGGTCTTAGTCTGGATTGTCCCTACAGCTATACACTGAATGTTCTTGCTCCCTCTCATCTCATACTGACCTGTTCCTCGGATGATTCCTGACTTGCAGCGTAATCTACTCCACTGAGTACCATGAATTGGTCATATCTCCAGAGCTTTCCTCTTCGTCAGAGTCTGACAGTTTCATTGACTGAACCTCACACTCTGGATCTACAGCTCCATCTGATTCAGATAAACAAGAATCATCCTTACGCGTTTCTGCCGACAGAAAGCTGACCTCTAGAAGGTTACGATGTACCACCTTGGTGTTTCCTTTATCATTCACCAGCTTATATATGTGTGTATGTAGGTTTCTGTCAGACAGTGTACACCTTAGCTTCCCACCTGTCTGAAAGTTTTATTTTTCGCCTGTTTCCTTTGTTAGGAAGAAGCACCCTGTCTCCTTTGTTCTAGTGACTGCCTCTGACTTTTCTGTCATAGTTTTTGGTCTGTTTCTGTTGTTCCTTAACTGTATGCTGTTGAGGGACACTTGCTGCTTCATGGAGATGGGACATCCAGTGTTTTGACATAGCTACAATAATCAACAACCACAGGATTCCTTGAAACATACTTGAACATTACATCAACAGGAAGTCTCGGAATGCAACCAAACATGAGCTGGAATTTGCGCATAGCCAGTAATCAAATCAAATCAAAATCAAATCAAATGTATTTATATAGCCCTTCGTACATCAGCTGATATCTCAAAGTGCTGTACAGAAACCCAGCCTAAAACCCCAAACAGCAAGCAATGCAGGTGTAGAAGCACGGTGGCTAGGAAAAACTCCCTAGAAAGGCCAAAACCTAGGAAGAAACCTAGAGAGGAACCAGGCTATGTGGTGTGGCCAGTCCTCTTCTGGCTGCGCTGGGTGGAGATTATAACAGAACATGGCCAAGATGTTCAAATGTTCATAAATGACCAGCATGGTCGTATAATAATAAGGCAGAACAGTTGAAACTGGAGCAGCAGCACGGTCAGATGGACTGGGGACAGCAAGGAGTCATCATGTCAGGTAGTCCTGGGGCATGGTCCTAGGGCTCAGGTCCTCCGAGAGAGAGAAAGAAAGAAAGAGAGAATTAGAGAGAGCATATGTGGGGTGGCCAGTCCTCTTCTGGCTGTGCCGGGTGGAGATTTTAACAGAACATGGCCAAGATGTTCAAATGTTCATAAATGACCAGCATGGTCGAATAATAATAAGGCAGAACAGTTGAAACTGGAGCAGCAGCACGGCCAGGTGGACTGGGGACAGCAAGGAGTCATCATGTCAGGTAGTCCTGGGGCATGGTCCTAGGGCTCAGGTCCTCCGAGAGAGAGAAAGAAAGAGAGAATTAGAGAATTCACACAGGACACCGAATAGGACAGGAGAAGTACTCCAAATATAACAAACTGACCCTTAGCCCCCGACACATAAACTACTGCAGCATAAATACTGGAGGCTGAGACAGGAGGGGTCAGGAGACACTGTGGCCCCATCCGAGGACACCCCGGACAGGGCCAAACAGGAAGGATATAACCCCACCCACTTTGCCAAAGCACAGCCCCCACACCACTAGAGGGATATCTTCAACCACCAACTTACCATCCTGAGACAAGGCTGAGTATAGCCCACAAAGATCTCTGCCATGGCACAACCCAAGGGAGGGCGCCAACCCAGACAGGATGACCACATCAGTGAATCAACCCACTCAGGTGACGCACCCCTTCCAGGGACGGCATGAGAGAGCCCCAGCAAGCCAGTGACCCAGCCCCTGTAATAGGGTTAGAGGCAGAGAATCCCAGTGTAAAGAGGCGAACCGGCCAGGCAGAGACAGCAAGGGCGGTTCGTTGCTCCAGAGCCTTTCCGTTCACCTTCCCACTCCTGGGCCAGACTACACTCAATCATATGACCCACTGAAGAGATGAGTCTTCAGTAAAGACTTAAAGGTTGAGACAGAGTCTGCGTCTCTTACAATTGGTAGGCAGACCATTCCATAAAAATGGAGCTCTATAGGAGAAAGCCCTGCCTCCAGCTGTTTGCTTAGAAATTCTAGGGACAATTAGGAGGCCTGCGTCTTGTGACCGTAGCGTACGTGTAGGTATGTACGGCAGGACCAAATCAGAGAGATAGGTAGGAGCAAGCCCATGTAATGCTTTGTAGGTTAGCAGTAAAACCTTGAAATCAGCCCTTGCTTTGACAGGAAGCCAATGTAGAGAGGCTAGCACTGGAGTAATATGATCAAATTTTTTGGTTCTAGTCAGGATTCTAGCAGCCGTATTTAGCACCAACTGAAGTTTATTTAGTGCTTTATCCGGGTAGCCGGAAAGTAGAGCATTGCAGTAGTCTAACCTAGAAGTGACAAAAGCATGGATTAATTTTTCTGCATCATTTTTGGACAGAAAGTTTCTGATTTTGCAATGTTACGTAGATGGAAAAAAGCTGTCCTTGAAATGGTCTTGAAATGTTCTTCAAAAGAGAGATCAGGGTCCAGAGTAACGCCGAGGTCCTTTACAGTTTTATTTGAGACGACTGTACAACCATTAAGATTAATTGTCAGATTCAACAGAAGATCTCTTTGTTTCTTGGGACCTAGAACAAGCATCTCTGTTTTGTCTGAGTTTAAAAGTAGAACGTTTGCAGCCATCCACTTCCTTATGTCTGAAACACATGCTTCTAGCAAGGGCAATTTTGGGGCTTCACCATGTTTCATTGAAATGTACAGCTGTGTGTCATCCGCATAGCAGTGAAAGTTAACATTATGTTTTCGAATAACATCCCCAAGAGGTAAAATATATAGTGAAAACAATAGTGGTCCTAAAACGGAACCTTGAGGAACACCGAAATTTACAGTTGATTTGTCAGAGGACAAACCATTCACAGAGACAAACTGATATCTTTCCGACAGATAAGATCTAAACCAGGCCAGAACTTGTCCGTGTAGACCAATTTGGGTTTCCAATCTCTCCAAAAGAATGTGGTGATCGATGGTATCAAAAGCAGCACTAAGGTCTAGGAGCACGAGGACAGATGCAGAGCCTCGGTCCGATGCCATTAAAATGTCATTTACCACCTTCACAAGTGCCGTCTCAGTGCTATGATGGGGTCTAAAACCTGAACTGACTGAAGCATTTTATATACATTGTTTGTCTTCAGGAAGGCAGTAAGTTGCTGCGCAACAGCCTTTTCTAAAATTTTTGAGAGGAATGGAAGATTCGATATAGGCCGATAGTTTTTTATATTTTCTGGGTCAAGGTTTGGCTTTTTCAAGAGAGGCTTTATTACTGCCACTTTTAGTGAGTTTGGTACACATCCGGTGGATAGGGAGCCATTTATTATGTTCAACATAGGAGGGCCAAGCACAGGAAGCAGCTCTTTCAGTAGTTTAGTTGGAATAGGGTCCAGTATGCAGCTTGAAGGTTTAGAGGCCATGATTATTTTCATCATTGTGTCAAGAGATATAGTACTAAAACACTTGAGCGTCTCTCTTGATCCTAGGTCCTGGGAGAGTTGTGCAGACTCAGGACAACTGAGCTTTGAAGGAATACGCAGATTTGAAGAGGAGTCCGTAATTTGCTTTCTAATAATCATAATCTTTTCCTCTAAGAAGTTCATGAATTTATCACTGCTAAAGTGAAAGTCATCCTCTCTTGGGGAATGCTGCTTTTTAGTTAGCTTTGCAACAGTATCAAAAAGGAATTTCGGATTGTCAAATCAAAATCAAATCAAATTTTATTTGTCACATACACATGGTTAGCAGATGTTAATGCGAGTGTAGCGAAATGCTTGTGCTTCTAGTTCCGACAATGCAGTAATAACGAACAAGTAATCTAACTAACAATTCCAAAAAAACTACTGTCTTATACACAGTGTAAGGGGATAAAGAATATGTACATAAGGATATATGAATGAGTGATGGTACAGAGCAGCATAGGCAAGATACAGTAGATGATATCGAGTACAGTATATACATATGAGATGAGTATGTAAACCAAGTGGCATAGTTAAAGTGGCTAGTGATACATGTATTACATAAGGATGCAGTCGATGATATAGAGTACAGTATCTACGTATGCATATGAGATGAATAATGTAGGGTAAGTAACATTATATAAGGTAGCATTGTTTAAAGTGGCTAGTGATATATTTACATCATTTCCCATCAATTCCCATTATTAAAGTGGCTGGAGTAGAGTCAGTGTCATTGACAGTGTGTTGGCAGTAGCCACTCAATGTTAGTGGTGGCTGTTTAACAGTCTGATGGCCTTGAGATAGAAGCTGTTTTTCAGTCTCTCGGTCCCAGCTTTGATGCACCTGTACTGACCTCGCCTTCTGGATGACAGCGGGGTGAACAGGCAGTGGCTCGGGTGGTTGATGTCCTTGATGATCTTTATGGCCTTCCTGTAGCATCGGGTGGTGTAGGTGTCCTGGAGGGCAGGTAGTTTGCCCCGGTGATGCGTTGTGCAGACCTCACTACCCTCTGGAGAGCCTTACGGTTGAGGGCGGTGCAGTTGCCATACCAGGCGGTGATACAGCCCGCCAGGATGCTCTCGATTGTGCATCTGTAGAAGTTTGTGAGTGCTTTTGGTGACAAGCCGAATTTCTTCAGCCTCCTGAGGTTGAAGAGGCGCTGCTGCGCCTTCCTCACGATGCTGTCTGTGTGAGTGGACCAATTCAGTTTGTCTGTGATGTGTATGCCGAGGAACTTAAAACTTGCTACCCTCTCCACTACTGTTCCATCGACGTGGATGGGGGGGGTGTTCCCTCTGCTGTTTCCTGAAGTCCACAATCATCTCCTTAGTTTTGTTGACGTTGAGGGTGAGGTTATTTTCCTGACACCACACTCCGAGGGCCCTCACCTCCTCCCTGTAGGCCGTCTCGTCGTTGTTGGTAATCAAGCCTACCACTGTTGTGTCGTCCGCAAACTTGATGATTGAGTTGGAGGCGTGCGTGGCCACGCAGTCGTGGGTGAACAGGGAGTACAGGAGAGGGCTCAGAACGCACCCTTGTGGGGCCCCAGTGTTGAGGATCAGCGGGGAGGAGATGTTGTTGCCTACCCTCACCACCTGGGGCGGCCCGTCAGGAAGTCCAGAACCCAGTTGCACAGGGCGGGGTCGAGACCCAGGGTCTCGAGCTTGATGACGAGCTTGGAGGGTACCATGGTGTTGAATGCCGAGCTGTAGTCGATGAACAGCATTCTCACATAGGTATTCCTCTTGTCCAGATGGGTTAGGGCAGTGTGCAGTGTGGTTGAGATTGCATCGTCTGTGGACCTATTTGGGCGGTAAGCAAATTGGAGTGGGTCTAGGGTGTCAGGTAGGGTGGAGGTGATATGGTCCTTGACTAGTCTCTCAAAGCACTTCATGATGACGGATGTGAGTGCTACGGGCGGTAGTCGTTTAGCTCAGTTACCTTAGCTTTCTTGGGAACAGGAACAATGGTGGCCCTCTTGAAGCATGTGGGAACAGCAGACTGGTATAGGGATTGATTGAATATGTCCGTAAACACACCGGCCAGCTGGTCTGCGCATGCTCTGAGGGCGCGGCTGGGGATGCCGTCTGGGCCTGCAGCCTTGCGAGGGTTAACACGTTTAAATGTCTTACTCACTTCGGCTGCAGTGAAGGAGAGACCGCATGTTTTCGTTGCAGGCCGTGTCAGTGGCACTGTATTGTCCTCAAAGCGGGCAAAAAGTTATTTAGTCTGCCTGGGAGCAAGACATCCTGGTCCGTGACTGGGCTGGGTTTCTTCCTGTAGTCCGTGATTGACTGTAGACCCTGCCACATGCCTCTTGTGTCTGAGCCGTTGAATTGAGATTCTACTTTGTCTCTGTACTGGCGCTTAGCTTGTTTGATAGCCTTGCGGAGGGAATAGCTGCACTGTTTGTATTCAGTCATGTTACCAGACACCTTGCCCTGATTAAAAGCAGTGGTTCGTGCCTTCAGTTTCACACGAATGCTGCCATCAATCCAAGGTTTCTGGTTTCTGTTTTAATCGTTGCTATGGGAACGACATCTTCAACGCACGTTCTAATGAACTCGCACACCGAATCAGCGTATTCGTCAATGTTGTTGTCTGACGCAATACGAAACATCTCCCAGTCCACGTGATGGAAGCAGTCTTGGAGTGTGGAGTCAGCTTGGTCGGACCAGCGTTGGACAGACCTCAGCATGGGAGCTGTTCTTATTTTCCTCAATTAAGTTAGAAAAATAGGATGATCGAGCAGCAGTAAGGGCTCTTCGGTACTGCACGGTACTGTCTTTCCAAGCTAGTCGGAAGACTTCCAGTTTGGTGTGGCGCCATTTCCGTTCCAATTTTCTGGAAGCTTGTTTCAGAGCTCGGGTATTTTCTGTGTACCAGGGAGCTAGTTTCTTATGAGAAATGTTTTTAGTTTTTAGGGGTGCAACTGCATCTAGGGTATTGCGCAAGGTTAAATTGAGTTCCTTAGTTAGGTGGTTAACTGATTTTTGTCCTCTGGCGTCCTTGGGTAGACAGAGGGAATCTGGAAGGACATCAAGGAATCTTTGTGTTGTCTGTGAATTTATAGCACGACTTTTGATGTTCCTTGGTTGGGGTCTGAGCAGATTATTTGTTGCAATTGCAAACGTAATAAAATGTTGGTCCGATAGTCCAGGATTATGAGGAAAAACATAAAGATCCACAACATTTATTCCATGGGACAAAACTAGGTCCAGCGTATGACTGTGACAGTGAGTGGGTCCAGAGACATGTTGGACAAAACCCACTGAGTCGATGATGGCTCCGAAAGCCTTTTGGAGTGGGTCTGTGGACTTTTCCATGTGAATATTAAAGTCACCAAAGATTAGAATATTATCTGCTATGACTACAAGGTCCGATAGGAATTCAGGGAACTCAGTGAGGAACGCTGTATATGGCCCAGGAGGCCTGTAAACAGTATCTATAAAAAGTGATTGAGTAGGCTGCATAGATTTCATGACTAGAAGCTCAAAAGACGAAAACTTCATTTTTTTTTTTGTAAATTGAAATTTGCTATCGTAAATGTTAGCAACACCTCTGCCTTTGCGCGATGCACAGGGGATATGGTCACTAGTGTAGCCAGGAGGTGAGGCCTCATTTAACACAGTAAATTCATCAGGCTTAAGCCATGTTTCAGTCAGGCCAATCACATCAAGATTATGATCAGTGATTAGTTCATTGACTATAATTGCCTTTGAAGTAAGGGATTTAACATTAAGTACCCCTATTTTGAGATGTGAGGTATCATGATCTCTTTCAATAACGACAGGAATGGAGGTGGTCTTTATCCTAGTGAGATTGCTAAGGCGAACACCGCCATGTTTAGTTTTGCCCAACCTAGGTGGAGGCACAGACACGGTCTCAATGGTGATAGCTGAGCTGACTACACTGACTGTGCTAGTTGCAGACTCCACTATGCTGGCAGGCTGGCTAACAGCCTGCTGCCTGGCCTGCACCCTATTTCATTAATCCCATGTATAGTGGCATTGTAGACAAACATTAAGGTTTGTATCTACTGTGGCCATTTCTCTTTTAGAGGAAGTAAAGCATATTTCCTACAGTTCAATTGAACCTTTCTGCTCCTCCATTCCCCATGGGATGGCATGCAGGTGTGTGTGACTTGGCGACACCAGAAAGCTTGAGAAGTTCTGCGATTAGCTTGCTCTCAAAACTGGCCCCTTGATCTGTGTGGATCTACTCAGAAATTCCATAAACACAAAATCCGTCGTCCCATATCTTTCTGGCAACTTGCTTTGCCGTTTGAATTGTGCACGGAAAGGCGTGAGATAATTTGGTGAAGTGATCTGTCAGAACCAATACATCCACTGAGGGCTGCTTGTTGTCCTCAGCACTCCAAAAATTGAGACATACTAACTCCATAGGTGCGGAGGTTCTGATGCTTTCGAGGGGAGCTTGAGCTTGAGCAGACAGCTCAGGAGACTTAGCCAGAACGCATCTCCGACAGCACTTGACATACTTCTTCACATCATGCTCCATCTTGGGCCAGAATATATGCTGCCTTGCAAAATTAAGAGTTCTAGCTTGCCCTTGTTGACCGGCAAGGTCATGCACGCCACTCAATGCTTTCTCCTTCATACTTTGGGTCAGCACATACTGATATCTCTTTTGTTTGCTCAAAGGGTCCTTTGTCACCCAGTAAAACACTCTATCGTGGACCCTGAGCTTTTCCTACTGCTTGATGAGTGCAAGGGTTCGTGAATCAAATCCACCCCCCTCTCGTCTTGCAGGTAATCTTTTGCGGTTCACGAACAGGATAACCTTTGAAATCGCAGGATCAAGTTCTTGGCTCTGCTGAAGCTCTTCGAAATAGATCGCAGGAAGGGAGTCAGAAAATGGCTGCTTCTCAGACACCTGATACAATCTGCTCTCATTCACTCCCACAAAAACGTAGAAGTCTCATTCAAATTTCTATTGATGGTTGACATCTAGTGGAACCCCTAGGCAGTGCAACATCATTAATATCTCAAGGAGATTTCATTGGGGACTCTGGTGAATACATACAAAGCTCAGATTTCTCACTTCCTGTTTTGATTTCTCCTCAGGATTTTGCCTGCCATATGAGTTCTGTTATACTCACAGACATCATTCAAACAGTTTTAGAAACTAATAGAAACAATACTAATAATACTATGCATATATTAGCAACTGAGACTGAGGAGCAGGCCATTTACTTTGGGCAACTTAATCATCCAAGATACTCAATACTGCCCCCCAGCCTTAAGAAGTTAACAACTAATCCTTAACTTCTTATGGTATAGGGGACGCTTGCGTCCCACTTGGCCAAAAACCAGGGAAAATGCAGCGTGGCAAATTAAAATAAATTGATATAAAAATCAAACTTTCATTAAATCACACATGTAAGATACTCAATTAAAGCTACACTTGTTGTGAATCCAGCCAACACGTTAGATTTTAAAAAGGCTTTTCGGCAAAAGCATAAGAAGCTATTATCTGACAATAGCACAACAGTAAACAAAGAGGGTAGCATATTTCAACCCTGCAGGCGCTACACAAAAACGCAGAAATAAAATATAAAACATGCCTTACCTTTGACAAGCTTCTTTTGTTGGCACTCTAATATGCCCCATAAACATCACAATTGGTCCTTTTGTTCGATTAATTCTGTCCCTATATATCCAACGGTCAATTTATTTGGCGCGTTTGATCCAGAAAAAACAGCTTCCAAAATGTGCAACGTCACTACAAAATATTTCAAAAGTTGCCTATAAACTTTGCCAAAATATTTCAAACTACTTTTGTAATATAACTTTAGGTATTTTTAAACGTTAATAATCAATCAAATTGAAGACGGGTCTATCTGTGTTCAATACAGGAAGACAACAAACCAAGCTACTTTTCAAGTCTTGCGCAACTCTCAACCTTGTTACGCAGTTCCTAGTTGGCCCTACTTATTCATTGCACAAATTAATAACCTCAACCAAATTCCAAAGACTGGTGACATCCAGTGGAAGCGGTAGGAACTGAAAACAAGTTCCTAAGAAATATCGTTTGCCAATGAGACCTCAGTGAACAGACAGAGACCTAAAAAAAAAATCTGAACGGTTAGTCCTCAGGGTTTTGCCTGCTACATAAGTTCTTTTATACTCACAGACATGATTCAAACAGATTTAGAAACTTCAGAGTGTTTTCTATCCAAATCTACTAATAATATGCATATCTTATAGTCTTGGCATGAGTAGCAGGAAGTTGAAATTGGGCACGCTATATATCCAAAAGTGAAAATGCTGCCGGAAATCACATTTCTTTGGGCTCACGTTTACTGAAGTTTACGTCCCCAAAAATGAAGCGAACTGTTGCATAGGACCTGCAGCATTCGATTGTATCCATGCAGACCCAGTGGGGTAGTGTCCTCCTCAAACAAAGGTATGTTGTAAAAGCCTGATGTTAAGTTGTACTGAGGTAGGTATTGCCCCCTAAGGCTGCAGACAATCAGATTGGTGTGGAAGTGGGTGTGCATCTTTAAGTGTCCTTGCATTTAGCCATCTGAAGTCTGTATATGTACAGCCCACCATCTTTCTTCGACACCATTACTAGAGGGAAGCATATTCGCTGACAGATTTCCTGATTATTTCCTGTTCCTCCATTTCCGTCAATACTTGTCATAGTTTCTGGTAGTGGGCGGAACCCTACAATTTGGTAGGTGAAATGGTCTGTCATCTATGAGCCAAATGTGAGGCTCAAAGCCCTTGGATTCGCCACAATCCAGCTCTTGGAGAACACATCATTGTAGTTAATAAGTAACTGAACTAATTCCTCTCTTGTTGCTTCACTGATTTTATAGGGTTCGATGTCAACCTCTCCCAATCCTACATCTAGCAGTCTCTACTTCAAATTCACAGAGCCGGTTGTGATGGGCTGCTTCCCAAGAGTTCCCCCTTCCATCTTTCAGGAGCCTTGGAAAACTGTGAAGTCTTCCACAGCCAGACAGGGAGACACATTAGCCAGCTTGCAGTTTCTCTTTAGAATGATAGGTATGTGCGATAGGTTAGTGACTTTCATGGGCACCGACTTGTCGCCCCACATGGGTGTGATGACTCGGCCCACCATGATGTTTTGTGGCATGGTCTTGGATGAAGTGGGTTCGACCACAATAATGCTCCCTGGAGACATTAGCACACTGTTGGGAAGCCTCCCCCATACTAGATGCTCTTGTTTAGCAAGGAGTGTGACAGCCTGGTTGAGGGTGACTGTCCATATTTTTCCTGGCATTTCTTCACTCGGCCAATATGTCAGGCTAGTCATCATGATCAAGAAGTATTCAACTGCAGGTGATAGCTGTGAAGTACAGTACATTCTGATTTGAGTCTCCAGTACTCCAAAATAATTGTTGTTTATTTATTTTGTATTATCTTTTACCAGATCTAATGTGTTATATTCTCCTACATTCCTTTCACATTTCTACATGCATATCCTTGCTTCAGGGCCTGAGCCCAGTTAGATTTGGGTATGTCATTTTAGGCAAAAATTGAAAAAAAGGGGCCAATCCTTAAGGGGTGGTCAACTTCATAAATGCATTTTGGTTGTGCTGTTTTCCCTCCGACACTAATGAGAATGATTGGCTCTGAAAGTGGCTTCTTCTCTAGACTAATATTTTCAGCAAGCATGCTTTGCTCTGCTGCCTTGCTTAAAGTACTGGCCATGGAGCCGGTGTCAAGCATCCTTTCAATTGGAACTGGTTATTTACAGTGACTGGGGCATAAAATAGTTCATCAATTGGCATTTCTCTTTGTATATTCTGCGCTACGATCCAAACCCATTCTGGTGCTGCACAATATGCGTAAGGACAGGAACCAGCGGGTGACACTGTCAATCGTGTCCTTACCTCTTGCCATCCACACAAGAGGGTATGGTCAGTGATTAGGGTGAACTTCCTCCCAAGGAGGTAATTCTTGAGGGTGTCCAGTGCCCACTTCACTGCGAGGCACTCCTTCTCGACAATCAAGTATTTCTTCTCCCTTGGGAGGAGCTTCCTGCTGACATGCATGATGGGGTGCTCCTCACCTTCCTGTGACAAAACTGCCCCTACCCCTGTGTCAGACGCGTCTGTCTGGACCAGGAGGTTTATTGAGAAGTCCGGGGTGACGAGTACCGGGTGCGAACATAGCGCATCCTTCAGGTCCTGGAACGGCGCCTCTGTGTCCTCCGTCCATCGCACCATCTGGGGTAGTCGTGCCTTTGTTAAGTCTGTGTGGGGAGAAGCTATTGTGGCAAAGTTAGGTACAAATCTACTGTAGTACCCTGCTAACCCCAGGAATGACTTCACCTGCCTCTTGGTCCGGGGGACCGGCCATCACCTAATGGCAGCCATTTTTTTCCTCTTAGGGTTTCACATTTCCCCTCCCGATCTGATATCCCAGGTACTCCACCTTGGCGTAGCCCAGCTTGCACTTGTGGGGGTGCGCGGTCAGGCCTGCATCCCTTAGCGAACCAACCACGGCATGTAGCTTACAAAGCAGAGACTCCCAAATGTCACTGTGCACAATGATGTCATCCAGATAAGCAGCTGCGTACTCACTATACCCCTTCATCAGGACGTACCTCGCCATCACCAAGTGGTCGAACAGTTTGTCAACCCGGGGCATGTGGTAGGCATTGAAATTACTGACCTCGTTCGGGCCCCAGAAGTCATTACAGAAGCGGACGGTTCCATCTGTTTTCGGAACCAGCACTATGGGGCTAGACCACTCACTGTGTGACTCCTCTAGTACCCCCATTTCTAACATTGTCATCACTTCCCGCTGGACCGCCACCCTCCGGGCTTCTGGTATCCGGTATGGACATTTACGCCCTTTTTCTCCTAGACGGGTGTGGATCTGATGTTCCATGAGATCCCGGCACCTCGGAGAACACGGCCGAATTCCACTGGACCAACTCTCTGAGTTCTTGTCGTTGGATCGGGCTGAGATCTTCCCCCATTGCAACTTTGACCGAGGGCGGGCCATGCTGTGGCCACTTGGAGAACCACCCCTATAATGGGCAAGGCAACCAAAGGGTTTCGATAATGCACCCTCGGAGCTGTGATCTGGCACTCCAGGCAGTAGTCCTCCATAGCGCGCTTGACTCCGGTCCAGTGGAACCGGTTCCCGATCCGCTCCCTGGTTTTCTCCACCCCTAGGTGTGCCCCAAGCAGGTGAGTGTGGGCAAGCTGCAACACAGTCCTAACATACTGGCTGGGTATGTCTCCCCATTATGCTTTACTACCTGGTACAATAAATTATGCTTGATTGCGAAGTGAGGGTAAGCGCCAATCACTTACCCCAGGTAACAGTACGCCATCCACCACAATCACCTGGCCCCTAGCGTTCTGGAGATTGGGGTCTTCTAACTGGGCATTCCCGAACTGACCTGTGAGGATTCCGTGTCGGGAGGTCCGTCTAGGGCCTCTACCTCCATTAAGGGGAGCCTGAGGTCTTTCTCACACAGTGGCTCACTTGCCCGAGCAGGGTCGTCTCCCTCCTCCGGGTCCGACTCGGGCCAAGTGGACACCTCTCATGGCGGGGGTTGGGTTTCACAGCCCACCTACTTTTTTCCTTTTCTTCCTACCTCCCGTGCTCGCCTCCGCAGGTCCCTCTTCCACAGTGCCTGGAAGAGAGGGCAGTCTCGACCGAGGAGAATGGAAACGGGTAGGTTAGGAACAGCTCCCACGCGCATCTGGCACTCCCCTCTTGGGGTGGTTATCCTCACTGGCACTGTTGGGTACCTCTTCATGTTGCCATGTACACAGGACACTGTCACCTCCTACAGGACACCTCCTCGTCCCCCGGTTCCTCCTTCCCCAGTTCCTCCTTCCCCTCTCGTGTGAGCCACTGCGGATGAGCCAGGGTCACCATGCTGCTGGAGTCAAGCAGAGTGCTGGTGTCGATGCCGTCGATTCGCACAGGAACCATCAGAGGGACCATCTCGGTGTGCGCCCAACAGGAGGTGACATAACTCACCATCGGGGTTACCCCAGACCTGGGGGATGCGGAGAGCATGGCCTCCTCCCGGCCGGGACAGCTCCACGTGAGGTGCCCCGGCTCACCGCACTCATAGCAGCATCTCTGATCTGGGTCCAGCAGCCGCCGACATTGTCGGTTTGGGTCCCCCTCCCGCTTCACAGCTTCGGCTGGTTCCGTCCAGGCCCCCTTTAGCTCCTCACCTCTCTTTGTCTTGTTCGTCCCCATCGTGGCGTCTCCTCTCTCCACTCGGGCCCCTCTCAGCTGTTCCTGGGTGATCTGGTGAATTTCCACCATGGTCAGCAATTCCTCCAGGCTCTGGGGGTTCTGCATGCTCACCGTATTCTTCATCTCGTATGGCAGGGCCCGAAGGACGAGCTTGTCGAGCATCAGGAGGGACGGTACTTCCATCAGTAGCCAGCCCTTGGTCAGGCACACCAGGTCGCTCATCTGAGCCCGGGGGAAAGGGTGGGGTCAAAGGCCCAGTCGTGGACCAGTTGTGCATGACGTGCGAGATTGAACCCATAACGGCTCAGTATCTCCCGTTTGAGTCCCTCAATTTGCGGCCTGGTCAGTGTTCAAATTAGTAGGCCTTCTGGGCCTTCCCAGAGAGGTAGGGTGCCAACAGGCTGGCCCACTTGGGCTTGGGCCATCCTTCCCGCTGTGGCGTCCTCTCAAAGGTGCACAAATACGGGCCAGAATCCTGAGCCCTCCCAACCTTCAACTGGGCTACCTCCGCTACCAGTCTGTGGTTTTGTTGGTGCTGCTCCTCCAGTGCTTGCTCCTGGAGAGCCTCTTGCTTCTGCTGGCTGAGGATGAACTGAGCCACTAGCTCCTCCATGGTAAACTCCGTATGCTCGACTTTAGTCCACTTTAGTCCGCAAGAACAACTTTACTAAGACAGAAAATAAATATAACAAAGAAAATCACTTAGGTTTCGCTCTCTCCTTCTTCTCTACATTTGCTTGGTATCGGTCTCTCCCCCTCCTCTCCCACAGTGTGCCACCGTGCTCCTTTTATTTGGCCTCCACGGCTGGTTGGCACTTTCCTCTAATTACCTCCACTTAGAGCTGTCCATGTCAGTGTGCCCAGCTCCCGTATTCCCAGCAGAGGGAGCCAACATTGCCTCACATACCTCCCCTCTATTACCATCCCCCGGGGTAGACCTCCTGGGACTTTCTGGGATACCACAAACACAATAGACAAATCTGTATACAGTGTGTGCAAATGAAGTAAGGAGGTAAGGCAATAAATAGGCCATAGTGGCTAAGTAATTACAATTTAGCAATTTACACTAGAGTTATAGATGTGCAGATGAGGATGTGCAAGTAGAAATACTGGTGTGCAAAAGTGCAGAAAAACAAAAACAAATATGGGGATGAGGTAGGTAGTTGGTTGGATGGGCTATTTGCAGATGGGCTGTGTACAGCTGCAGTAATCGGTAAACTGCTCTGACGCTTAAAGTTAGTGAGGGAGATAAGTCTCCAACTTCAGTGATTTTTGCAATTCGTTCCAGTCATTGGCAGCAGAGAACTGGAAGGACAGGCAGCCAAATGAGGTGTTGGCTTTGGGGATGACCAGTGAAGCACGTGCTACGGGTGGGTGCTGCTATGGTGACCAGTGAGCTGAGATAAGGCGGAGCAAAGACTTATAGATGACCTGAAGCCAGTGGGTTTGGCGACAAATATGTAGCGAGGACCAGCCAACGAGAGCATACAGGTCGCAGTGGTGGGTAGTATATGGAGCTTTGGTGACAAAACGGATGGCACTGTGATAGACTGCATCCAATTTGCTGAGTAGAGTGTTGGAGGCTATTTTGTAAATGACATCGCCAAAGTCAAGGATCAGTAGGATAGTCAGTTTTACAAGGGTATGTTTGGCAGCATGAGTGAAGGAGGCTTTGTTGCGAAATAGGAAGCCGATTCTAGATTTAATTTTGGATTGGAGATGCTTAATATGAGTCTGGAAGGAGAGTGTAAAGTCTAACCAGACACCTAGGTATGTATAGTTGTCCACATATTCTAAGTCAGAACCATCCAGAGTAGTGATGCGAGTCGGGCGGGCGGGTGCGGGCAGCAATTGGTTGAGGAGCATGCATTTAGTTTTACTAGCATTTAAGAGCAGTTGGAGGCCACAGAAGGAGTGTTGTATGGCGTTGAAGCTCATTTGGAGGTTTGTTAACACACTGTCCAAAGAAGAGCTAGATGTATACAGAATGGTGTCATCTGCGTAGAGGTGGGTCAAAGAATCACCCGCAGCAATTGAGAATTGAACCCTGTGGCACCCCCATAGAGACTGCCAGAGGTCCGGACAACAGGCCCACCGATTTGACAAACTGAACTCTATCTGAGAAGTAGTTAGTGAACCAGGCGAGGCAGTCAGAAGCCAAGACTATTGAGTCTGCCGAATGATTGACAGAGTCGAAAGCCTTGGCCAGGCCAAGGCAACTCCCTGAAAAACCTCCCTCTCCAAAGACCCAGTTCAAACTCATCACCGGAAACATCCTTTTCCAACAATATAAGTCATATTCACTATATGATATGCAAATAAATTGATGAACAATAAAATGAAATATATGTATAAACTATTTCAAACGAATCAGAGTTAATCTAAGAGATATACCTAACACAACATCATTTATTTTCTTGTGGAATGTAAGAGATTTCAATTCCAACCTATCTATAGCATAGCAACTCCCGGCGACCAAGCTGGTGTTGATCAAGGGCGATTCACGATGATCCGATGCTCTGTTCCGGTACCTTTCTGCATTGTGTTCTGGTGATTTGAAAGGTGAAAGGGAAGGTAAAGCTCTGGACCCAATTCTACCGGTTGTCTCTCTTATAATGACTGCAAGAAATGGATACAAATGCAAAAACGTTAATGCTGCGTCTGGACTCTCATGCACAAGTATATTTGCCTCTCCTCATCAGGCTTTGAGCAAACTCACATCAACCAAAAATGCATTGTACAAAATGTACATGTTAATATTTTCAAAAGACTCAAATGTAATTTTATTTACGTTGTACGCCAATACACTAATAATTTGCTAATAAGTGCTAAATGTTCATTTGAGTGTACTATTGTACTATTATACCGAGGCATACTAATGAGGCAGTAGCGCCATTTCTAACATGACCAGACAGGTAACAAAATGACCAACCGCTAACTAAGCACAGTAAACATGAAATACAAAACGTCACATTTCATAACATCTGCATGGAATGGATAGAAATGCAAGGTGAAAGTTAATGCTACCATCTGGTCTCTCATACACAAGTATATTTGCCTGAAAGAAAGAAAAAAGACAGTGCAGAATGCCCATGATAAAATCGTTAGAAAACTCATGCTGTCTGTACCTGAGACAGACCCTCTCCCGCACCCAAAGCCAATAGTAGCTGGGCTAGCCTTGCAAAGTTGCACACTAAAATTATCCCCATTTACACTAATATAGTATACAGTGCCTTCAGAAAGTATTCAAACCCCTTGACTTTTTCCACATTTTGTTACGTTACAGCCTTATTCAAAAATGTATTAAATAAAATGCTCAGCCATCTACACACAATAACCCACAATGACAGTGAAAACAGGTTTTTAGAAATGCTTGCTGATATATACAGTATATCACAAAAGTGAGTACACCCCTCACATTTTTGTAAATATTTGAGTATATCTTTTCATGTGACAACACTGAAGAAATGACACTGCTACAATGTAAAGTAGTGAGTGTACAGCATGTATAACAGTGTACATTTGCTGTCCCCTCAAAATAACTCAATTTATCAGATTCTCTGGTCTGATAAAACTAAGATTGAACTCTTGGGCCTGAATTTAAAGCGTCACGTCTAGAGGAAACCCGTCACCATCTCTATGGTGAAGCATGGGGGTGGCCGCATCATGCTTTGGGGATGTCTTTCAGTGGGAGACTAGTCAGGATCGAGGTACAGATGAACGGAGCAAAGTACAGAGATATCCTTGATTCCAGCCAGAGCCTGGACTTGAACTTCTCTGGAGAGACTTAAAAATAGCTGTGCAGCAAGGCTCCCCATCGAACCTGACAGAGCTTGAGTGGATCTGCAGAGAAGAATGGGAGAAACTCCCCAAATACAGATGTGCCAAGCTTGTAGAGTCCTACCCAAGAAGACTCAATGCTTTAATCGCTGCCAAAGGTCCTTCAACAAAGTACTGAGTAAAGGGTCTGAATACTTATGCAAATGTTATATTTCAGTTTTTTATTTGTTATAAATTTGCAAAGAAATCTAAAAACTGTTTTTGCTTTGTCATTATGGGGTATTGTGTGTAGATTGATGGACAAAAAAAACAATTTAATCCATTTTAGAACAAGGCTGTAACGTAACAAAATGTGGAAGAAGTCAAGCGGTCTGAATACTTTCCGAAGGCACTGCACTGCACTGCAGTGCAACAACACTAAATCAACGACAATATAATTTTTGCTTCTCTTTTTCGTGCATTTGTGAACATTTGCTAACATGTGCATTCAAAAGACCAGAGCACACATAAACACATACAGTACCTCTCCTCATCACGCTTTGAGCAAACTGAGGAGTAAAAGCATGGCTCCCGTTGATGACATCACAACATCAACACAATTTAGAAAATAAACACAATAAAATAGTTCAGTCTTTAAAGTAGTGTAATACATTTTAAAATAACCTTAAAATAATACATGAAAATAAATATGAGGGATTTTCTGTGAAAAGCACATTTTACACCTGTTACATTGGCATGGTGGAATGTAATAAATGAAGAGGGGTGGGTGTGTGTGTGTGTACGTGTCCATCGACAAAGTTATGACTCCACCAGGTGTATGTGTGTGCGTTGTTGTTGCACGCTAGCGAGACGGTTTTAATTTCTATGGACTCTGGAGTTCAGTCTGACAATGTGCCCCTTATCGGACGTCTGTACTTGCTCATTCAATCTATTTATAAAGGAACCTTGTTTCCTTTTCTGGTTAGTGTGGCACGTTTCAATGCTTTTGCATCTATTCAGCCCACTCTCCTGTCTCCTCTCTCCCCTAATCCTGTATTCTATTGGTGTTCAGAGGGTTGATGTGGTGCAGCCAATTGGTTAAAGAGTCACAGCAGTCAGTGTGAACCTATCCTTTCACTTCCTGTCCAGCTAGAGCGCGGCCACATCCAATATTTCCTGATGGGCCCGCAGAGAAGATGAAAGGATTCGGTTTTAAGAGAGGTACCGGCCCTCCCACCAAACAGAGACGGTAGCCGTACAATGGATTGCAGCGCCTTACAGCAGGTTAATCTAATTTAAGAGAAAGGAGGAAGAGGGTGAGAAGGGAGGAGAGTGTTCACTTCCATCTGCGGTGAATGCAATTTAGCTAATTCACTGAGGTGGTGGTCGTGGTAAGCCTCTTGATACAGGGAGTTATTGCTCCTGGAGTAATGCCAAGGAACTAGGATTGGATAGGACAGGGTTTCCTGTTGACCTTTGAACTCAGATCATATGACCCTCATACCACTGCCTCTGGGCTCCCAGTGGTCCAATGCCGTGGCCCGTGAGAGAGGCTTCCATCTCTCCCAGAGGCAGCCCCTCATAATAGAATGTCATCCTCTCAGACCTCCCACTCAACTATCCCTCAGAGGATCTCCAGTGCACTCCTCCCCACTCTAATATTCCACCACAGCACACCCCCAACTTCAAACAAATAAACAGTGGGTGTCGCGGCCTGTGTAGGCTTGATTCTGATTGGCAGCTTTAATCAGCTACATTTGATCATGACTTCCCAAAATGGGCCTTGGCTTTAATGCCGTAACCTCTACCACTGAGGCAGACAACAGCGGCAAACAATAACAATAAGCCATAACAGAGTCCTGTCACTGAGCTGCAGTACTTTCGGACAGGATATTGTCTTTCATAGTGTCACTGACACAGAGAGCGACCTGTTCCCACTGCACGCTCCATTTAGGGCTATAGTGGTATAAACACGCCCTACTGGCTGCAGTTAAAACACTGTCTAATGGGATCTTCTGGCCAACTCATCAACGTTAACGACAGGACGCAGAGCTAAAATTAATTTTCCACACAAAAGAGCCTGTAGAAAGTGCGGTCCCGTGCAGACATGGCTGCTGAGAGTTTAACGGCCGTAGCCATATTTAATTAGAGAGCCCGGCCAAGGGATAGAGCTCATGTTCCTGGTTAAACAAGCCAGCTTATGCTGCCAGCCTGCTTCATGTACCGTGGACTGGGGGTCACAGACCGGTCTGGGGCTCCCTGTGTGGGTGGCATGTGTGGCTGGTGTATTTTGGTCTGGGCCGAAGTCACATGTAGGTGTGAAATGAGCGCATTGAGGGAGGATCAAAAATACACATGAAACACAGATTGTGTGGCCGGCCCCGTGCACCTGTCTCACCTCAGCTCCCGTGTCATCTGAAGGGAGAGTTCAAAGTTCACATCTGACAGGATTAGAGACAGTCTCGTGCAGAGGACCAGACATAGCAAACCTAATGTTTTGACTATCTTCAGCCAATGTTCAGGAAAACAATCTGAACAGTGTATCCGTAGAGGTTTATTGAGTAATTCATGGAAAACCCCATCTCAGGATGAGATCTCTCAGTTTAACACTGTAGTGATCCATTTATTAAGTGTTGTTTTCTTTACTCTGTGTTGTTACTAATCAATCTCCCTGATTTCCCACTGCAATTACACCCAAATAACATCTTTTTTCAGAGCCAACATTCAGAGAAACTGGTAATCATGGTCTGATTGTTCATTCAGATACCTCATTGGCCTAGCACTTTATAGCTATATTTTTGTGATTGGTGAGGAATTTAGAGTGGGTGGAGCTGAGGGTTGATTATACAATTGTTATTTATCCTATTTATCACCAATGACATGTTCATCTCCATCAAGGAGTTAGGGAAAGTACAAACGCTGTTCCTCAGCGTTAAGGATTCCTGCTTTAAAAAGGGAAACACTTTTCTATTCATTGAAGTGGCTGCATTCTCCATGCAAGAGGTTGTTGTTGAGGACAAGGGTACTTTTACAGTTTGACCCTTCGCAGCTCTTTTGTTGGCCTTTAATACGTTTGGCACGCACTGGCACTGGGGTCCTCAATAGACAGAGAAATTGATCTGTTTTTTGTAAAGTGAGCTCTGGATAGGCGTCCTGGGTTTCAATGCCTTTGTGCAGCTAATTTTAGGCAAGCACTCTGCGAGCTGCTTAGAGGGTCTACTACTGGCCAGGCATTCAGGAGGGGAAGCACTCCCATCGCCTCTTCATTTCTCCCCCTGGCTCCCTGTTACTCCTCCACTCCCCTCTGTGGACCACAGAACTACCCCATTGTTCCCAAACTCAAGACAAGCCCTTGTCCCACTTTGGACTTGGTTATTCTGCCAGGCGGATAGAGCGGGTGTAGTCAGTTGTGACCCCTAAACACGCAACTCAGCAGGATTCAATCACCCCAAATAGACTGAATACCATTCAAACACTAAACAGTCTTTATATCTGATTTTTTTTTTCGGTCCAGAGTTTTAGAGCAGAGAATTGTAACTTGGTTGCATAATCTATTTTGAATGGATAAGAAAAAAGCACTTTTCACTTATGATCAAAAAGCACAGCCTGTTTCTCAAAGGTTACTTTATGGAGTTTCAATAAGAAAGTAGCCCTTTTTTCTCATATTTATGAAGTATAGTGATCTTAAAATACATTTTGGCTTCTTTTTATTCCCTTTCCATGCCATAGTACAAAAGGCTTTCCCTCTCGTTTTTATAAAGCCCACTGCAGTAAAAGTGTTATTGGTTGGAGTGACTAATTAGTGGAGAGGAAAATGGATTCAAAGATTGTGTTTTGTGGGTTGGTGTGCTCTCTTTGAAAGCCCTCCAACCCTTATTTATGTGGGGCTGGCATCATGGGATTCTTGTTCAACTGGATTAAATCACTGTGTGAATGTTTGAATACCAACATAAGTGAAATGTGGGCATTTGTGCATATTGAAATATAAATGTGTATAGTTATCCATATGTCATTGTTTTAATCTCAACATAAGGGCGGACTATCAGAGCAGAGCAACAATGGGCTGGGGGTGAGATTTACCCAATGTCATGGACTTAATTGAGAAAGGCATCAGTAATGTTTGTTATCACAATGAGTATCATATTATTCATGAGCACCATCTCAATGCCTTTTCATTGGCCTCTTAAAAGCATGATTTACCATTCTTTCCTGTTTTATTTTTGAATGGGGTTAGTAGTCAGGTGACCTTCTCTTACACACCTGTTGTGACCAAGGTGACACCTACCATCTTTAAAGGCCCAGTGCAGTCCAAAACATTGTCCTGTGCTATATATACTGTATATACACACAACCGTTAAAACATTTGGGGTCACTTAGAAATGTCCTTGTTTTTGAAAGAAAAGCACATTTCTCACATGGAATAGCCTTCATTTCTCAGATCAAGAATAGACTGACGAGCTTCAGAAGAACGTTATTTGTTTCTGGCCATTTTGAGCCTGTAATCGAACCCACAAATGCTGATGCTCCTGATACTCAACTAGTCTAAAGAAGGCCAGTCTTGCTTCTTTAATCAGAACAGCAGTTTTCAGCTGTGCTATCCTAATTTTCAATGGGTTTTCTAATTATCAATTAGCCTTTTAAAAACTTGGATTAGCTAACACAACGTGCCATTGGAACACAGGAGTGATGGTTGCTGATAATGGGCCTATGTACACCTATGTAGATATTCCATAAAAAAATCTGCCGTTTCCAGCTACAACAGTCATTTTGATGTTATTTTAAGTGGCCCCAAACTTCTGAACAGTAGTGTATTTTTCCACACTATGAGGTTGGAATAATACTGTCAGATTGGGAGCATTATGATAATGCCCTTTTAGTGTTAGAGTGTTAGACCACTACCAGACAGTCCTAGCTAAATTATTACTTGTAAAATTACACTTTGCTTAGAAGCAATTTTTGTTTATTTTTGACCATTTTAATTATTTTAATTGTTTTATTTATTTATTTAACCTTTATTTAACCAGGTAGGCAAGTTGAGAAAAAGTTCTCATTTAAAATTGCGACCTGGCCAAGATAAAGAAAAGCAGTTCAACACATACAACAATACAGAGTTACACATGGAGTAAAACAAACATACAGTCAATAACACCCCTCTATTACCATCCCCCGGGGTAGACCTCCTGGGATACCACAAACACAATAGACAAATCTGTATACAGTGTGTGCAAATGAAGTAAGGAGCAATAAATAGGCCAATAGCGGCGAAGTAATTACAATTTAGCAATTTACACTGGAGTGATAGATGTGCAGATGAGGATGTGCAAGTAGAAATACTGGTGTGCAAAACAAAAACAAAATATGAGGATGAGGTAGGTAGTTGGTTGGATGGGCTTTTTACAGATGGGCTGTGTACAGCTGCAGCGATCGGTTAGCTGTTCTGACAATTGAAAACAATAACAGTAAGGTACTTAATTGTTACCCAGAAATGATTTGATATTGTGATAAAAACCTCTGCATTGGACCTTTAAAGTCCCCTCACCTCCACAACTATGGTACCTATGCCTTGCTCAGATAGCATGACAAGCTTGCAGATTTGGATGACTTTCTCGCCTCATCCTGACTCTCACAAAACCTGCCGTTTTTTCTCCACTTGTAGAAAAAGTCAGATTAAGTGAGGAGGAGAGAGAGAGAGGTAGAGTACGGTGACTCATCATCTCTGTTCACAAAATGCCCCAATTACCGTATTCCCTGAAGAGATGTGCATCGTCCCGCTCCCCTCCCTCGACTCCCCTCCAGCTCTTCCAGATACAGAAAGACTGTAGTCAGCTGCACCTTAAAAAACAAGACATTCTGGTTCTATGTGGAAATCATAGGGGACGTTTGCACTGACACAAAATGTTCCAATTATTACATTCCCGACAGACCACTGCTTTAAGCCTCGTTATTCATAGGATTCGCCATGAGTTACTTCCAATACAAAGCTTCATGAGATTCTTCGATGTATAGATGTGTTCGCTTTTGTTCTTGATGTATGAGTGTCGTTGTGATCAATCGCTCAAGTGCTATACTGTACAGACCACATGCCCAATACAGCCTCATGTTAAATAAATTGATTTGAATGGCTGTTGCCTGTTGAATAATAAGTTTATAATAAGTTTTGCCCTTGACTTGAGAATGTGTATTGACGATTAAGATACATTTATTTAAAAAATAAACAAGAGGCTTATGAATCGGGTTACTGACATTTCTGACTGAATATTTGAGATCAAGAGAAAGGAGATGCCCAAAAACCCTTATTTATGTCCAAAGGCGAAGACTGCTCTCCTTTCTTTAGATCCTACCTCGCTGTACACCATTACAGGACAGAGGATGACCAGAAACACTCCTTATGACAAAGTAGAAAAGTTATTGTAGACAAGTGGCCTTGATTCTACCGGGACTCCGAGTACACTGCCGCTGTCCCATTTCTGACCTGATCTAACCGTTTCAGCATCTGGTGATTGCCAGCAATGGGGTTTGATTCTATTTATCTGTGTCTCATTCTAAATGGAAATGCAATCAAAAGAAAATGAACACAACACAATTGTGTGCATGAATCAGCTGCATTTACTTGACTGTGGAACCTAGAGTTGATTATAGAGGGAGAGTTTAAAGAGACATATCTGATTGCTATGCTGTCTGGTTATAAGGAGCAGTTTGAAACTTAGCTGTTGGGTTGAGGAGGGGCCAGACCTCTGCTAAACCCAGGGGGAGACTGTCACTGACTGATACTGCGTGTCTCTGTAATTCAATGCCCGGGCAGAGAAGAAAATCCTTAGCTTTCTTTTATAATAGATGGATAGTTATGTCTTTGCATGGATAGTTTTTTCCAATGGCCTTGCCGGTGGAAAGGAGCATTTGACAATGGTTGTCCCCACAATGCCTTCACAAGCTTTCTCTGCCTGGTCTAGATGCGGAACGGTTTGCGGCGCAGCCTGTCACAATGGTGTCCCTAGGCAGGATAAGAGGAGCAGCCAAAACTCTCCTCTGATCCTATTGATGTCTGAGCTTAACTCTAATTGAGGAGGTACTCGCTCAGAGCACATAGAGCTGCCGATTCCAAGCCGCCCGCTTCCCACCAGCTCAGACTCAGAGCACAGTCAGAAAAACATGTCATTTTTATGTCCCAGAAGCCTTGTGGCGTCGCCGATTTTTAACATATACATTTTAATTTGTGAGGAATGATCTCAATGACTTGATGCGGAGTGCGTCGGGGGTTCGTGGAGAAGGCAGGATTCAGACAGTTTAGGGAATGAAGTAAAATGGCAAATGAGACATGGATGGGGTGTTTAGTCTGGTGAAGTAGGACACATGCAGCTGTTAGAAGGAGATGCACTCACACACACAGAGTTACTAATTAATGGACTGGGTTGGCCAACCAAAGCCTGAGTATGGCCTGAGTGTGTTTTATTGAAGTTTAGAGGAGAGGCTGTTTGTTTGTGTTTGTGCATTGTTATATTATGATGATAGTTGACATTCCTAGTGGATTGTTAATAGGCAGGAAGGTGTGGAGAGGAGAGAGGCTTTGCAAATTCACAGTGAGGATCTCCTTCAGTCGTGTGACCAGGCTCTTTGGGGCCGCTGAAGGCTACTGGATGCTACTTGAAGCAAAACACAGCTCGTGAATCACTTTAATTAAAAATACCAGCTCTGTTTATGTATTGTGTGTGTGTGTGTGTGTGTGTGTGTGTGTGTGTGTGTGTGTGTGTGTGTGTGTGTGTGTGTGTGTGTGTGTGTGTGTGTGTGTGTGTGTGTGTGTGAAAACATTTACTGTTCTGGTAATGTTTTCTTTTTAGGTTTCAGGAAGATTCTAAGAACATTTTACTCTGGTTCGTTGAATGTTCTCCTGGGAGGTTTTATTAACTCTGGAGGTTTTTTAATAACTTCCTTAAAACATTCACTGAATGTTTCAATAAGAATTTTAATAACACTGCTAGCTTATTTTGAGTTAACTTTATTTTAAACTCCAAGCACAGATAGGACACATGGAAATTCATTTCCTTAAGGTGTACGCATAAATACGTTTGGTTTGCTCCTAGCAGAACTCGGATAGGTGAAGCGACCGGCTGTGCTCTCATACTCCCTAAACACCTTTGCTTGAAAAAGGAGAAATATGCAGAAATATTTATGTTGTTTGTCCCTCTTGAACCACTGTAGCAACAACATAGCCAGAAACATGACCTCAAAATAGTCTGAATTCATCTAAGATAAATCAAGAAATCTGTCATTAACATTTTTGACGAGGAGTCGCGCATTTTTACATCTAGCTAAAATGTTTGGTGCAGTATTTCTCAAGTGAAAGAATGTACATCAAAATTAGTCTCTTGTTGAATGACAACAAACACTTCATGTTCCCACTCCTACTAGAAGAACTGTTGACCAATCACAGACGAAGGGGTGTAGACTTCGGCTAACAAACTTCCCCCCAAAACACCTGCTGAAGACCAAAACGAAATGTAAATGTAGTCCTAATATATGACTGAACTGTTTAGACTGGGAAGCACATGGTGAACTTCAAGCATTAGTCATGCGAACACGTCTTTTTTATTGTGACACAGCATCAGTGATATTCAAACCTATAATATTCTGTTCTCTATCCATGGAATTAGTCCACTGCGCCACCAGAATGAAGCTAGCATCATGTTTTTTTACGCATACAAAGTTGTTCATTTTAGTCTATTCAAATAGAGCCCATTTCAAAGGAAACAAGCACTCATTAAGATCAGGTGTGGACAATTAGAGGACGCGGCCAACACACCTGAACATACTTAACAAGATAGAAGATAGAGAGAGTTTTGTTGATACTGAGAACGTAATGTATATGTTTAAAATAACATTCTAAGAACGTTCTCTGAATGTTAATTAAAATGTTCTTGTTGTTTCTATGGAAACTTTTCTTCATTTTTCTGAGAACGGAATTTAAAACTTATTGATGTTAAGTTAATGTGTACAAATATATATTTTTAAACATTCCCAGAATATTGCCAATAACTGACATAAAAGAGAGCCATACATTATCTGAACGTTCTGACATCATCACTTAAGTCACACCATTTTTGAGAAATTTCCCAGGATGAAGTTAAATATGATGTTGAATGGAACCACATGGGAACTTGTGTGAAATGTTCTGTGTGTCAAACCAGTTGGAGAATGTTCCTAGAACATTACCAGTTGAAATTAAACGTTTAGGAAACGTTCTGTTAAAGTCATGAAAAAATAAATATTAATCAGTGTTTTTTTTTTTTTAAGTTCCTTAAATGTGCAGAGGAAGGCCCTAAGAATTGCCAAAGACTCCAGCCACCCCAGTCATAATCTGTTCTCTCTGCTACCGCATGGCAAGCAGTACCGGAGCACCAAATCTAGGTCCAAAGGGCTTCTTAATAGCTTCTAACCCCAAGCCATAAGACTGCTGAACAGCTAATCAAATGGCAACCCGGACAACTTGCATTGACCCCCCCTCCCCCTTTTTTTACGCTGCTGCTACTCTCTGTTTATTATCTGCATTGTCATCTTAGCCCTACCTACATGTATATAATACCTCAATTACCTCGACAAACCTGCACATTGACTCTGTACTGTACCCCCTGTATATAGCCTCATTATTTTAATTTTATTGTTGCTATTTTATTTTTTACTTTAGTTTATTAGTGAATATTATTCTTAACTCTTATTTTTCTCAACTGCATTGTTGGTTAATTAAGGGCTTGTAAGTAAGCATTTCACAGGAAGGTCTACACCTGTTGTATTCAACGCATGTGACAAATAACATTTGACTTGATAAGATTTTGAGAAAGTTCCCAAGCCAAGCAACTTTCCTGCACCATTCCCAGTAAGTTTTGAGAAGGTCGTGTGCAAAAGAACCATAGGACAACCAAGGACAACAAAGTTCTCACCAAGCTCTCACCAAGTTCTCAGAACGTTATGTGCTAGCTGGGGTGTGTGCACGGGCGCGTGCATCAGACAGAGAGAGTATATTTTACCCAATATGACAGAAAATCCCACTGTTGTATCCAAAAACGCACAGTTTAAAATATTCACAATTCAAATATTCAACAGCCATTGAATTAGGAAGTCTGAATACATGTGTTTTATTAGCATAACCATCTAGCATTTTAAGCAGGGACACAGAGTGATTACTGAAGAAACTACTCTGACTGAAGTGAAGTTGAAGGAACACATTTGAAAACTTGTCAAATGCTTGCAGAAACTGTCACTTGCTGCACTCATTGTACTATATGTGGCTTGAACTGCAAACAGCATTGAGAAGAATTCTAGTTTAACAGGGTGTCCTCCTCTCCATAGTGAATTTCTTTGCTTTTGAAGTTGAGGTGGTGACATTGAATGAAGGAAAGGTCTAATTAGAGTTCTGTGAGTGCTGTCCCAGAACAGAGAGGTATGACTGACTCACAGCATAGGAAGCCAGAATCCAAGTATATGTTTCTATCTGCCTCAGGGAAAACACAGACTTTAAGGGGATGAGTGAATGGATCCTCCTACAACAAACAGATACACAAAGTGTTGGCACAGGGTTCAGGGGCCATGCCAACTCATACCTGCTGGGCATCATGAAGGAGCGATACGGGAGCTCTGCCACTTAATACACGCAGACTCCGTTCACATTCCTTCCACTCCAGTGCAAAGTGACACACACCACATACAGCTTGTCGTGTGTCCTGTGATCAGGGGAGTGTGTGTGTCTGACGCACGTCCCAGATTAAGGGGATCAGAGGTCAGGGGATCGCCTTTCCCCTCAGATCTAACAATGCCACCTCCCGATGAGATCTGACGGACGGGCCCATCTGATAGCGGCGGTACAGCCAGGGGCACTGAGAGGAAATATCAGGAATATCTCTCTCCTCGTTCAATTGGGAAATGACACGCCATGCCATCTCTATGGGGAGTGTACTGAACCGGGTGATGAGTCACCCCCCCCTCCTTCAGTGCTCCACTAGGCTCTCTTATCTCCCAGCTCATATCCGTGCCCAACTGGCGATGGGCCGGAACCAACAACCCTCTGCATGTATATTTTAAGGAGCCATATTTGTGCGCAGCTGTTATGGGCTCATTAGATAGGAACGATATAGAAACTAATGATACTGTGATAAATGAGCTGTCTCACACAAGCAATATGGCATGTCTATCAAAGGGAAGTTCGTCAAAAGCGACAGCGCTAAAGGAGGGTTGATCTAAAAAAAAACATGGAGTAGAAGCAGAAAAAGCTGCCATCAATGACCATGCTGTTTCATTCCTTCCATCTTTGTCTTGTCAGAAAGAGCAGTCATGGACTGAAGCTGCTGCGGCAATCAAGGGAAAAGCCCCCCGTATCCCACCCACCCCTCCCTGCCACTCACTCTGATACTGCCTCGAATTAAGTGAGTGCTTTGAAAGGGTTAATCAGCCCATCCACAGGGACACATAGATCAAGACCTGCTTTTTTTAAGTCGAAGCAGAAGCATCTCAGCAACTATACGACGACGAGCGGCGAACGCAGTCAGGCATGCATGTGTGTATGTGTGTGTGTCAGGCGTGCATGGGTGTTAGTGTGTGGTTGTGTTTCAGTGTATTCTGTTCTCTTTAGATACACAAGGGCTGGGACCATTAGCCAAATTGATTTGGTCAGTGTGGAGAAGGGGAGAGTGGAGGGGATGAAGGGAGCAGGGCCAGTGGGGAGCCAGTAGGGGCTAATGGGGAAGGGGACAGGGAAGGGAGCCAGTAGGGGCTAGTGGGGAGAGGGGACAGGGAGGGGAGCCAGTAGGGGCTAGTGGGGAGGGGACAGGGAAGGGAGCCAGTAGGGGCTAGTGGGGAGGGGGACAGGGAGAGGAGCGAGTAGGGGCTAGTGGGGAGGGGATAGGAGGACAGGGATGGGAGCCAGTAGGGGCTAATGGGGAGGGGGACAGGGAAGGGAGCCAGTAGGGGCTAGTGGGGAGGAGGACAGGGATGGGAGCCAGTCGGGGCTAGTGGGGAGGGGACAGGGATGGGAGCCAGTAGGGGCTAGTGGGGAGGAGGACAGGAGGACAGGGGATGGGAGCCAGTAGGGGCTAGTGGAGAGGGGATAGGAGGACAGGGGATGGGAGCCAGTAGGGGCTAGTGGGGAGGAGGACAGGAGGACAGGGGATGGGAGCCAGTAGGGGCTAGTGGGGAGGGGGACAGGGAGGGGAGCCAGTAGGGGCTAGTCGGGAGGGGACAGGGAGGGGAGCAAGTAGGGGCTAGTGGGGAGGGGACAGGGAGGGAGCCAGTAGGGGCTAGTGGGGAGGGGGACAGGAGGACAGGGGATGGGAGCCAGTAGGGGCTAGTGGGGAGGAGGACAGGAGGACATGGGATGGGAGCCAGTAGGGGCTAGTGGGGAGGGGGACAGGAGGACAGGGGATGGGAGCCAGTAGGGGCTAGTGGGGAGGAGGACAGGAGGACAGGGGATGGGAGCCAGTAGGGGCTAGTGGGGAGCCAGTAGGGGCTAGTGGGGAGGGGACAGGGAAGGGAGCGAGTAGGGGCTAGTGGGGAGGGGACAGGGATGGGAGCCAGTAGGGGCTAGTGGGGAGGAGGACAGGAGGACAGGGGATGGGAGCCAGTAGGGGCTAGTGGGGAGGGGACAGGAGGACAGGGGATGGGAGCCAGTAGGGGCTAGTGGGGAGGAGGACAGGAGGACAGGGGATGGGAGCAAGTAGGGGCTAGTGGGGAGGGGGACAGGGAGGGGAGCCAGTAGGGGCTAGTGGGGAGGGGGACAGGAGGACAGGGGATGGGAGCCAGTAGGGGCTAGTGGGGAGGAGGACAGGAGGACAGGGGATGGGAGCCAGTAGGGGCTAGTGGGGAGGGGGATAGGAGGACAGGGATGGGAGCCAGGAGGGGCTAGTGGGGAGGGGGACAGGGAGGGGAGCCAGTCGGGCTAGTGGGGAGGCGGACAGGAGGACAGGGGATGGGAGCCAGTAGGGGCTAGTGGGGAGGGGGACAGGGATGGGAGCCAGTCGGGGCTAGTGGGGAGGGGGACAGGGAGGGGAGCCAGTAGGGGCTAGTCGGGAGGGGGACAGGAGGACAGGGGATGGGAGCCAGTAGGGGCTAGTGGGGAGGGGGACAGGGAGGGGAGCCAGTAGGGGCTAGTCGGGAGGGGACAGGGATGGGAGCCAGTAGGGGCTAGTGGGGAGGAGGACAGGAGGACAGGGGATGGGAGCCAGTAGGGGCTAGTGGGGAGGGGGACAGGGAGGGGAGCAAGTAGGGGCTAGTGGGGAGGGGACAGGGAGGGGAGCAAGTAGGGGCTAGTGGGGAGGGGGACAGGGAGGGGAGCCAGTAGGGGCTAGTGGGGAGGGGTACAGGGAGGGGAGCCAGTAGGGGCTAATGGGGAGGGGGACAGGGAGGGGAGCCAGTAGGGGCTAATGGGGAGGGGATAGGAGGACAGGGATGGGAGCCAGTAGGGGCTAATGGGGGAGGACAGGAGGACAGGGGATGGGAGCCAGTAGGGGCTAATGGGGAGGGGGACAGGGAGGGAGCCAGTAGGGGCTAATGGGGAGGGGACAGGGAGGGGAGCCAGTAGGGGCTAATGGGGAGGGGGATAGGAGGACAGGGGATGGGAGCCAGTAGGGGCTAGTGGGGAGGGGGACAGGGAGGGGAGCCAGTAGGGGCTAGTGGGGAGGGGGACAGGGAAGGGGAGCCAGTAGGGGCTAGTGGGGAGGGGGACAGGGGATGGGAGCTAGTGGGGGTACTAATGGCTCCCTCTCTTCTATAACTCAGTGAAGGGCAGAGAAGTGTCTAAGGCTCACAGACAAAAAGCCTAATGTACAGTATATCAGAGAACGGGAGGTTTAGCCAAAGGAGATGATGATAATCCAGTTAAATTGAAAAATGTCAATGTCAATGTATCCTCATTCTTCCACATTGATCCATCAGCGTAATCATACACACAGATAGTTTACAAGATTAGAATTGACTTAGGTTTCTAATGCTTTCAGTATCGCCACGGTTAACTACCCTCTGTAGCCCTTGAGATGTTTACTGTATTTGTATTTGGTCATGGTGAAAAAGCCTGCCACCATTTGAAAGCTTTTAAATACAGAGAAGCCTTTTAACCTTGTGGCTTGGCGGGGCTGCTAGGAATGCATCAGTATGTTGTACATTGTGCAGAGCCTTGAGAGTGTTCAATGGAAGGGCTAAATGAAGGACTACAGGGAAGGTAACAGGGGAGTGGTCACGCACACAGACGTGGGAACGTTTCATGGCTGTATTACCAGTAGGGGCTAGACCCTTCTTTGTGTGATGGTAATAGTTGTGTTATTTCTGGTCCAGTCTCTAAATCGTGTGTGTGGGCATGATTTTAAAAAGTGTGTCTGATTTGTAGTGCCTTATTTATCACTCCCTAAGTGAGGAAGGGAAGGGAAGGGAAGGGAGGAGAGGATGGATGCTAAAAGCTAGGGTTTGGGTCTGCCATGAATCTGCCCCATGCACTCCTGTTCCTACTTAGTCTGGGACATCATTCCCATTATAACAATGAATGGACGGGCGATACCATAATCTTAGGAGGAATAGTGTGGGCTTCTTAACAACCCCAAACCCAGATAAATGACTTGGGCAGCCACATGACTTCGAGACACTGCTCTGCTCCTGTGGCTCCTTACAGTAGAGAGGAGAGCATCCAGCACAGTATGTGAGGGGGAAGGTTTCAACGAAACTCCACTCTAAACAGGTTCCCTGATATCTCTCCACAATGGGTGTGTTTTATGTGGATTGGAAGGATCAAACATATGGATATTAGACTGAATTTATATGGGATGACAACCCTCCACGGGATTATCCTGTACCGAAGATGTTTGAAGACTGGCATTTAGAAAATCTGGCCCCTTTAAAAGAGTCCATTTTTGTTTAAGGCAGGACTGAGTCCATTCTTTCAACTCAGACGTCCTCTCAGACCTCTTATTAATATGTCGTGTATGCAAATGGAACCTTTTATAACGTTTTGCTTTTAGGTGATTTTCAATCAGACATTTGATATGTAATATTGGAGGCGGTCCTTATGGTTATGTAAGAAGCTATAATGCAATACCTTCCGTTTCCATGTAGCCGTGTGACAAAGATGGCTTCTCATTACTATTCAGATGAGTAGAATCTATAGATCATAGATAACCAGGCTGATATCTCTATCATCAGTGTAAAGGGTTCACTAGTAATACTACAGTTATGGCCACCTGGAGGATTTCATCACCAGTCACATAGGTCTATTACAGTACATGGATCTCAGATAACCAGGCAGATATCTCTACAGAGCGGCAGGTAGCCTAGTGTTTAGAGCGTTCGGTCAGTAACTGAAAGGTTGCTAGTTCCAATCCCGGAGTCGACAAGGTGAAAAATCTGTCTGTGCCCTTGAGCAAGGCACTTAACCCTAATTACTCCACGGTTGCCTCCCCGAGGGTGTCTCAGGAAGATAAGTAAAAAGAACACATTTCCAATTCACACATGCGTATTATTACATACTTGTATGTGTGAAATAGGACAAATATAAGAACCCGCCAAATGATTATTAAACAGTGACTGGATAGAAAGACTTTCATCACCAGTCACATGGGTACCCTCCACACTGTACATCCCCATACCTCAGGCCCAGCCATACATCACTGATAACCAGTCAGCTTCAGAGGCTCTGTACAAAGGGTTAACTGGTAATACTATGGCTCATGGTCATCTGGAGATTCTCATCAGTCTTGTGGGTAACATTTTACATTCTTATCGTATATATCACACAGGTATCCCAGGTGACCAAGAATCTGTCGCGCTTGAGGAAAGGGTTAACTGGTAATACCACGGCTCATGTCCACCACGAGATTGCCTGCTACATTCAAATGCAGTCATTTTAGGCTCAGGAAGGATTCCTCACGCTCTGGTTGAGTTAAACCATCAATCAATTTATTTCTCTCTGCTTCGTCCATTTCCCCTTAGCGATATTCCCCCTCCGCTTCACATACACATGCACAGTCTCATATATTCACTTCATCACCAAAAGAATGTGGAGACCTGCTCGTATGTGGACACCACTCCAAAATCATGGGTATTAATATGGAGTTGGTTCCCCCTTTGCTGCAATAACAGCCTCCACTCTTCTGGGAAGGCTTTCCACTAGATGTTGAAACACTGCTGCGGAGACTGGCTTCCATTCAGCCACAAGAGCATTAGTGAGGTCTGGCACTGATGTTGGGCAATTAGGCCTGGCTCGCAGTCAGCGTTCCAATTCATCCCAAAGGTGTTTGATAGGGTTGAGGTCAGGGCTCTGTGCAGGCTATTCAAGTTCATCCACAAGGATCTTGACAGACTATTTATGTATGGACCTCGCTCTGTGCATGGGGGCATTGTCATGCTGAAAAAGGAAAGAGCCTTCCCCAAACTGTTGCCACAAAGTTGGAAGCACAGAATCGTCTAGAACTGGAACTAAGTGGCCTAGTCCGAACCATGAAAAACAGCCCCAGACCATCGTTCCTTCTCCACCAAACTTTACAGTTTGCACCGTGCATTTGGGAAGGTAGTGTTCTCCTGGCATCCGCCAAACCCAGATTTGTCCGTCGGACTGTCAGATGGTGAAGCGTGATTCACACCAGCGTTACACCACTTCAGCTGACGCTTGGCATTGTGCATGGTGATCTTAGGCTTGTGAGACGGCCAATGGGGCGCCACTTAGGGCCTTCTCACACTTCCATGGTATGTAGGGTTCTAACCTAAAGCCTTGCAGGAAACTCTGGGCTGAAGGACCTGAGGCGGTAGACAGGCCCTGAATGAGGGATGTGTCAGCACAGGCACGGGCAGTACTTAAAATACTGTAGTAAAATGCTGTTTAC
Source organism: Oncorhynchus tshawytscha (assembly GCF_018296145.1). NCBI lineage: Eukaryota > Metazoa > Chordata > Actinopteri > Salmoniformes > Salmonidae > Oncorhynchus > Oncorhynchus tshawytscha. The sequence continues at coordinate 24,399,240 of NC_056448.1, forward strand.
TCTTACACTTAAGCATCTATTAAATATTACCTTCCATGAAGGGGGCTCCCGAGTGGCGCAGCCGTCTAAGGCACTGCATCTCAGTGCTAGAGGTGTCACTACAGACCCTAGTTCGATTCCAGGCTGTATCACAGCCGTCCATCATTGGGAGTCCCATAAGGCGAGGCACAATTGGCCCAGTGTCGTTTGGCTTTGGCCGAGGTAGGCCATCATTGTAAATAAGAATTTGTTCTTAACTGACTTGCCTTGTTAAATAAAAAACATAAAGGTCACTTCATCCAAGGGAGACTAAGCAGGTAAGAATGGAATATTTAGGGTACAGACCGGACAAGAACTTTATGTTCATGTATAAATTAACAGGAAGAAGGTGAAAACAGCACATGATAAGACAGGATATGCCAAGTATCTGAAGTCTGGATTGACAAGACTTTGTTATGACCATCTTAAATGCTATCTAATGACTTGTGCATTGACTGATGTTTTGATATCGTTTCTTACTAGGGCACTGCTGGGATAACATACTGCATCTAATTTTGTAGTTACATCGTGAATGGAGAGAGATGTCCTTAATTTGTTGTTTATTTCACTCTCTGGGGCCTTGTATTTGTATTATTAAGGATCCCAATTAGCCAAGGCAGCAGCTACTCTTCCTGGTGTCTAGCAAAATTAAGGCAGTTATATACAATAAAAAAACATGACATTACATTTAACAGATTTCACGACACATTAAGTGTGTTCCCTCAGGCCACTACTCTACAACCACACATCCACAACACAAAATCCATGTGTACCTGTGTGTATAGTGCTTATGTTTTCATGTGTGTGTGTATGCATGTGTCTGTGCCTGTGTGTGTGCCTTTGATCATCTGTGGTATCTTGCCATCAAAGCTCTTGTCTGGCGGAACCTGTCACTGCTGGAGGAAGTCTCTGACTACATCCCAAATGGCACCCGGTTCCCTACAAAGTGCACTGCTTCTGACCAGAGCCCATCAAAGTAGTGCACTATATAGGGAATAGGGTCCTAATTTCGGGCTGAGCCTCTGTCTTATTATCCCTGTATAGGCCAGCGTTGTCAGAGCCTCCAACTACCATTCATACAGTAGCTCGATAGTATTCACATAGAGAGAGAGAGAGGTAACCACACAAAGTATTAGTAATCAGATATCAATAATCAGATGTCATTTACTTCATGTTACTGAATGTTCTCCTTGTAATTATAGCAATAAGATAAACGCTTTCTTCATGCAGTTTGGGAACTGAGCTAAAATTGTTAGATTAATGTATTTATCAATTACATGGATTTCATCTAACTTTCCTTGATCAATAGCTACATCCATTGGCAGGAAGAGTGGAAGGTGTATCTCACAATGTTACCTGTCAAAGTAAATAGGTTTTTCTGTGTGGTGTAAAAAAAACAGCAACAGAGCAACAGAGCCAGGCTATTGACTGATTATTCTGCACCCATTAATTAAAAGAGAAACAGCACACTCTCCCCTGTTTCTATACACATAGCGTCATAATGTTATGGCATAGCTATACACGACTGGCGCCAATTAACACTGGGCTTTAGAGAGAGGCAGTGATGTAAAAGTCATGGCCAGTTCATTACAGGGAGTGTTTGTGTCCCTGATAGGCAGCCCAGGCCAACACAGACCTCCATTACCATGACAGCACCAGCTACAGGGAAAACCAAACCAGGGCAGTGCCAAGGGAGGGCCAGGGCAACAATGGGCATGGCACCACACAGTCAGCAAATCATCAGGGCTTTCTCTCTCTCTGCCCTAGCCAGAGCCAGCTCTGCTAACGGCCAGCATACAAGCCAGGCCTTTTATGCAGCCAACAAAGCTGTCAAACTCAACACCTCCGGCAGAGTAAACTCTTCTTTAAGTAACTGATGAGCTACTGTCTGCATTTTATGAGCCCTTTTAAGCACCGGCATTTCCCCCCAAAAAAGAGTTGATGGCAGAGGTATAAAAACTGCAAATGGATGTAGGTAAAACAAATTATCATAATAACAATTCCATGGGTTTTAGGCAAACCTGTCCCCAGTCTGTGCCAAAGCTGCAGTGTTGACACAATTAGGGTTCTTTTTTTTACACAGCACCATCCTCTGTGGGGCTTTGAGGAAGCTGTGGGCTGGTAATTAGTTGGAGAACTAAAAGCTATTAACCCCACTGTTTTTCACTGTTAGCGGCTAATATTAGCCTGCCTAATTGGCACTCTTCGTGCTTTCCATGGCCTAATTCCACAACGTTACCAGGAATGTGAGTAAGTATTTTGGAGTGTAACCATGCCCTAAAAACAGTGAGTGTCACCAGTCTTCTAGCCATCATTGATCAATTTTTCATTTTCCTTTGGTTTTGTCTGGTCTTCCTACACACCTGGTTTCAATCCCATTCATTACCTGTTGTGTATTTAACCCTCTGTTTCCCCTCATGTCTTTGTCAGAGATGGTTTGTTGTTTAGTATTCGTGTTGTTTGTATTGGTGCGCGACGGGTCCTCGTACCCACTTTGCTTTACCCTGGTGACCCTCACTGAAATATAAGTAGGAGCTACTGAACAAACTGCACACATAACTCTGCAGGTCTACTGGTAAACACTGCGTGTAGAGAGAAGGCTGTGGATTCTTCTTTAACCCTAAATGTGCTGGGCTAGGGTCTATAGATGTGTTTTTGCCTTAGCTGGGCTGTCCTGTGTTGCAACCGGCCAGGTACACAGAGCCCATCTTGTTTGGAGGGGAATAGCTTGGAGAACCAAGCTCCCCATACAGCTCTGCTCCTGGCTCCCACAGAGCATGTGAATGAGGGAAGATTGATCTCCTCTTTGAATTGCTCTGTGTGCAAACACTGGTTGTTGATGTTTTTCATTGTCTCTGTGAAATGCAGCCGGACGTATTCAAAGGCTGCTTACATTGATAAATACTGATAATGATGAAGACTTTGGCGATGGGATGGCAGGGAATTGTTGGGAATGGAATTGAAGGGAGGTTGGAAAGGTGGACGATTGACTGGCGCATCAATTCCCAAGATGCATCTGTCAGAGCCAGAGCACCATGTTACTGCTGGAGAACTAGGGCAATGTTCACTAGCTCACCCTACACATTACTCACCTTACACATGCACAAACGCAGACACTCCCCTCAATCGCAATGTAATCACACGACAATCTATGCTGTGCACGTTCTTATTTGTTTTATTTTGTGTCTGTGCTCCCACTGCAAATGGCAAGTGGGGTAAGCAATGAGATTACCTCTCTGCTGGTACAGACGATCCTCTGTCACAGGCGGCAGAGCACCGGGTCCAATCTAGAAAACATCACAGAGAGATACAACCCAGAGATTAACATCTGATTAACACGATGAGATGAGAGGTGCATATCTATGGTCCACATATCTACGTCCTCTGACCTGTCTGGTTTCAATTTCACAATGATGCTCTTCTTCAATTAGACATCAGGGAGGAAGGTGGTGGGGAGAGATTGAAGGAGGGGGGACATGTGTATATCCACTGGCTCTAAAGCATGTATGTTTGTTATCCGCTGTCTCAAGCCATCTCTCACTGAGAAAGTCAGATTTCACTATGCAATGTCGGCTTTGGGTTAAGGCTGGGGTTTTAATTGAACGATTGACTAATCATCCATTTGCCACTAATGAGGAGTCACAGAGCATTCGGCGATCGTTTTGCATGTCACAAAGGCAAAACTGCTAACACAAAGCACTTGGTGCATAGCGTAATGTATCTGGTATGAAATCAAAAGACAAATAGGGATTAAATATCCATGGATTAAATATGGTTTCTTGTGAGTGGTACTGCTTTCCCAAAGGAGGAGAGTCAAATCTGCCACCTCCCCTGCTTCTATTCATAACACCTAATCCATAAACATATCTCAAACAGCTTTGGAGCTTAATTAAATTAATTAACTAATTAATTAAAGTCAAAATGATTGAGGGAATTCCTGGGCAGTGCGTAGCGTCTGTTCCGTAGGATGCTAGCACATGGTTTTAAGACTCCCATAAATTCATCCATTTATATTTAGATACAAGATAAAGATGTTGCAGGGCACTGCTCATGGAATGGCACAGCAATATAGGTGGAACAGGTGATTGATGAAAATGGTTAGGAAGAAAAACAGGAGGAAGGGGGGTGACGTTATAAGACAGGAGGAAAGGGGTCCGTTTCCACTGTGTGATTAAAGGGTACTGTTGGTAACATTGACAGGGGGGGCTTTCTGAATAATTTAGCTACATTGAATGCATGTTGAGAATATTGTGACACCAGGTGTGACTGATTAAAGGGAGGAGAAAAGGAAGAGGAGGGCCGTCTGAACTGCCAATGTGGAAAAGCAGGGTTTATCATTTTTCAGTGATGTGTGAGAGCACTAGCTCGCTAACCCACCTATGGCTCCTGTAGAGGCAGGAGGAGAAGAGAATAGTGGGCTTCTGGGGTTGATCTAAATCATTGATGTCTCACGCTGAGGACCTGCAGATCAAAGGAACAAGCTCCTAACATAGAGCGCCGTTTCACATTAAAGGAGTCGCCGTAACGAGGGCAGCGCAGGTGTAGGGCTCGCTGAACTACTGCTGCTGCTGCTAAACACTATATTAACTGACACCAATGGATGTGAGAGGCCAAGGCGAGAAGGGCTACTAGGCTCAATGGCTATATCTAAAAAAGAGACTGCAGAGAGAGTGACGAGGGTAGTTGAAATTCAGAGACTAAGAACAGGAATGGGTATTAAGTCTCTAAGGTTTTTTATGGGAATCAGTTTGAGAGGATACTTCATGGATCACAAGAAACATGACAGAGACATTTTCTCCTGGGATTACAGATGACAAACATCTGAGATGGGTTACAATCACTGCATGTCGGTATGGCAATAGGTCTCTTATTGATGTTTAATGTGGATGCGGCTAAGGTGCTGCCTGATTTCTCCAAGGGTGTATTCACCTGGGAATCTCAACCTGGAACCTCTCCTCCTCCTCCTGCTCCTCCTCCTCCTCCACCACCTCTTCTCCCTCCTCCTCCGCCTCCCACACCTCCTCTCCCCATCCCATGTCTCACATGGTAGGCCTCATGTACATTCGCTGTGGAGGCTATCGGACGGAGACGAGCTGAAGGGTGACATTGAGGAGACGGGGAGGGTTGGACACTGCGGCACATAAATCAGATCCTGTCTGGGCAGGCAGCCACAGGAGCCCCTGTCGAGACCATGCACCCCACCACCAGCCCCATTCACCCGCCAGTCTGGGACACGCTGTATAACCTGTTTGATTTCCTCTCTTTGATTGAAACACACATCTGTGGGGAAAGCAGCTCTGAAGGGTTTTAAATTAAGACAATTAAGGTAAGGAGCACTGTACTCACAAGGTTGGGCAAATATTGATGTGGTGGTTTTCTTTTGTCTCTCAGCCTTTCTCTGCATGTCAGCAATAATTTCTTGTGGGTTTCTTTCATATATGTTCATCACACATACTGCATGCTCAAACAAAAAGGAAAACAGTGATTTTATAGGTCTTGAATGACTGACAGTCTCCAAGGATCTACAACATCTCATCAGTGAAACATGTAACAGCCATCAGTGGCCTGGACCAATAGTTGTCTTTGACATGTTTTTCCTGTTGCCCACCATATCCCTATGGAATACTGACTCTATTGATCATATTCATCAATCCCTTTTCCCACGATAATTCAATGAAGATGTGTGTATGTTGACCCAAAGAATAGTGTTAGCAAGGCCCTGGGCCATTATCTCATGATATGGGTCATCCATGTACAGTAGAACCTCTGTGGATTTTGTCACATACACACACATTCAGGAACGGTCACAGGGACAGAGGATGTGGGTGTGTGTAACAAAAGGACACTTGACAGGTTGATAACAGCACTTACTTTCTTTTAAAGTCTGGTGCTTCCATAGAGGAGAAAGAAAAAACTGCATTGAAAATACCAAAGCCAAACTCTCTCTCAGATAAGGTATCTTTCTGTTTTTTTACAGCTGCACTGGACTGAATGTGAATGGAAGGAGAAGGCATGATCGGAATGAAAAAAGAAGACACAGAGGTACGTTCTCAGGGGGATACAAAGAAAGAAAACAGAATAGATATGGCTTAGCATCATCTGTATGTGCCTCTTAACATTGCCAGATGGCCTTCTTATTTTCTCACAGATAGGTCTGGGGTCTTGGTCAAATCTGTTTATGAATAACATTATAGCCTTCTACAAAAGAGAAGACAACACAGGAATCAGATGTGATGTGAATATTCCTCATTAACAGTGAAAGCTTTACTTGTTGTGTGTGTATAGATCTATTTTTCATGTTCTACAGTACGCTATTGTCCTTGAGCTCTTCTGGTTACACTTCAGTACCTACACACACAAGAGTCCAGAGAGTACAAAAGCAAAGAGATTAATTAATGCCCAGTTGACATTTCTGTCTGTTTGTTTGTGAGTGTTTAAAGACTGTAGTCTTAACCTGTCCAATGGGAATGCCCATTAGGCAGAGCTGGCAGTGGAGATGCAGAATGCACCAGGTTGAGATGCACAGTGTGATAAACACAATTACAGGCAGACAGAAACCGTCTCAATGCTGGCTCTCAAATAAACAACCCCCCCACCTGTTTTTATTATTTATTTATTTTCACCTTTATTTAACCAGGTAGGCTAGTTGAGAACACGTTCTCATTTACAACTCCGACCTGGCCAAGATAAAGCATAGCAGTGTGAACAGACAACACAGAGTTACACATGGAGTAAACAATAAACAAGTCAATAACACAGTAGAAAAAAAGAAAAATAATAATCTATATACATTGTGTGCAAAAGGCATGAGGAGGTAGGCAAATAATTACAATTTAGCAGATTAACACTGGAGTGATAAATGATCAGATGGTCATGTGCAGGAAGTACTGGTGTGCAAAAGAGCAAAAAAGTAAATAAATAAAAACAGTATGGGGATGAGGTAGGTAAATTGGGTGGGCTATTTACCGATAGACTATGTACAGCTGCAGCGATCGTTTAGCTGCTCAGATAGCAGATGTATAAAGTTGGTGAGGGAGATAAAAGTCACCAACTTCAGCGATTTTTGCAATTCTTTCCAGTCACAGGCAGCAGAGAACTGGAAGGAAAGGCGGCCAAATGAGGTGTTGGCGTTAGGGATGATTAGTGAGATACACCTGCTGGAGCGCTTGCTACGGGTGGGTGTTGCCATCGTGACCAGTGAACTGAGATAAAGCGGAGCTTTACCTAGCATGGACTTGTAGATGACCTGGAGCCAGTGGGCGACGAATATGTAGCGAGGACCAGCCGACTAGAGCATACAGGTCACAGTGGTGGGTGGTATAAAGTACTTTAGTAACAAAACAGATGGTACTGTGATAAACTGCATCCAGTTTGCTGAGTAGAGTATTTGAAGCTATTTTGTAGATGACATCGCCGAAGTCGAGGATCGGTAGGATAGTCAGTTTTACTAGGGTAAGTTTGGCGGCGTGAGTGAAGGAGGCTTTGTTGCGGAATAGAAAGGCGACTCTAGATTTGATTTTAGATTGGAGATGTTTGAGATGAGTCTAGAAGCAGAGTTTACAGTCTAGTGGTGATGCTAGTCAGGCGTGCGTGCGGGTGCAGGCAGCGAACGGTTGAAAAGCATGCATTTGGTTTTACTAGCGTTTAAGAGCAGTTGGATGCCACGGAAGGAGTGTTGTATGGCATTGAAGCTCGTTTGGAGGTTAGATAGCACAGTGTCCAAGGAAGAGCCAGAAGTATACAGAATGGTGTCGTCTGCGTAGAGGTGAATCAGGGAATCGCCCGCAGCAAGAGCAACATCATTGATATATACAGAGAAAAGAGTCGGCCCGAGAATTGAACCCTGTGGCACCCCCATAGAGACTGCCAGAGGACCGGACAACATGCCCTCCGATTTGACACACTGAACTCTGTCTGCAAAGTAGTTGGTGAACCAGGCGAGGCAGTCATTAGAAAAACCGAGGCTACTGAGTCTGCCGATAAGAATATGTCTGCCGATAAAACAACAGGTGAGACATCAACAGCTAATCAGCTAACACAACAACAGCAGGTAAAATGGCGATGACTAGGCAGAGAGGGTCGGATTAACTACACACAGAGCCTGAGTTCGCGGCTGGGGCCGACAGATAAAAAATAAATAAACAGAATGGAGTACCGTGATTAATGGACAGTCTAGCAGGCATCAGCTATGTAGCCAAGTGATCATAGTGTCCAGAGGGCAGCAGTAGATGGAACAGGGGAGCTGCCACTACGCTAGCGACACGGCGTTTAAAGTTAGTAGCCCTCCGATGGAGGCCGGTTGAAGGCACAGCGGATGGAGTATTCGTCGGCAGACCAGTCGTGATGGTGCGGCGGGGGGCCGTGTCGACAGAGAATCCAAGCCAGATGGCGAAAGAGGTATTGTAGAATTTAGTTTGCTAGCCATGAGATGCGCCTGGCTCACGGCTAATTGGTGCTAGCTTCGTGGCAGTGGCGTTAGCCACTATAGCCAATCGGTAGCAGCGGTGAACCGGTGCCAAGGTCCAGAGTTTACAGCAAGGATCTGGTGGAGTATTGGGCTCTAGCCGTGTATGAGTGGGGTTCGGGTGAACAGCTGAGTAAGCCGGGAGGTGGGCCTCAGGGATAGCTTCGGTACTGGATGCCACGGTGAGTGTAAGCTAGCTGTGAGCTAGCTAGCTGCAAGCTAGCTGTGAAGATCAGAAGTAGTGGTCCAGGGATTACGGCAGGAAACCAGCGTTGTTGTGGAGAGACAGTCCGATACTGGTAGACTGGCGAGTATTATCCAGGCTAAGAACAGGGCTGATATCTGTGCAGAAGGTAAAAGCCGCTAGCAGTGGCTAACAATGACTAAGTAGCGTGTAGCTAATTAGCTGGTTAGCTTCTGGAGGTTCTTGAATGTGTTCTAAAGTTTAAAAATAAGAAATAATAGCGATACCGTACCAAACCCTGCTCCAAAAAGCTTTCAGATTGTTATCAATAGACTGGTATAACATCTCTGAAACATTCAATACCTAAGACATTACATTGCTTTAGGTCATGTTTTAGGTCATGTTAATGTTATGATGAGTGGAGGTGTCATGCCCATAGGGGGCACAGGGGCACATGCCCCCTCAGATTTGTCATGTTTAAAAAAAACATGTTTTATATATATTTTCTAAATCTGTAATACTACTAGCCACTTTTATGATGTTGGTTTTAGCTAGCCCAGATTCCCAATCTCCCAAGCTTAGAAATAGCTACCAAGAAGCCATTTCAGGCTATCAGTCAAATTAGAGTAGCTAGCTTGTCTAACGATCTTAGCTGGCATGCTGCTGGCAAGGTTGGGAGGCTTTATAAAACCAAGCAATAACTAAATGTATTGACTCATATTCCTTTCAATCTTTTGCCCAGATTTTAGCAGAGATGCAGAGAAGCATATTTAGTTTCTTGAAAAAAAGAACCACCAGTCAGGAGGATACAGACAGCTCAAGAGTTAGTCTTAGATATGCAGAAAAATATACATATTTTTTTTACATAGAATTAAGCATAGTGATTATGGCTTTAGATTGCAGCAAAAAGTTGTTTCAAGTGTGTGAAAAATGCAACATTTTCCAACCTATGGCCTAGCCCCCCTCTGGACCACCCCTCTAGCAGTCCTCACTAACTTTGTGCCCCCTCAGAGTTTGGGGGTGAATTGACGCCCTGAGTGACATCATATGATATGGAAGCCAGTGTCAAGTCGTTGGTTGTAATTGTCATTCATTATTTTTGATTGTTTATATAAACTGTCACAGGGGCTTTAACTTAATATTCTAGCTTTACTACTGTACAACTAAATATCCAATTAGAAACAACAATTGAAAAACATTAACATAAATGTTACTACTAGGTCTGCGACTTGAGATTGTAATGCAGGGATATTACCCCTTGGTTCTGATAACTTAATACTGCTTTTGTCGGGAACAAAGAAAACACAACTTATTTTTTGATAACTGTCTTGGTCCTCAAGGCATTAGATGAATGATAGTCAGAGACTGTTGTACCTAATGTGAATAGACAATGGGAGAGGGGAAGGTGTTTGTGTGTGTTGGCTATGCATCTCTGGATAGCTTTAGGCCTCTTTTCGCTTTTATGAACATTCCATGAAATTGTGTTGATAATGAAGTCAAGGTTCAAACAGTCTGGTAGGAATTTTAACAACATCATACAGACTGCTTAACCTCTCATGTTTTCTGTTTTTCATTGAAAGGCTGTATTTGTGCATATGTTTCTGAAACATTTCTGAAAAGTTATATAGTTTAAGCACACGTAAAATCGAATCAAATGTTATTTGTCGCAAGTTTCGTAAACAACAGGTGTAGACTAACAGTGACATGCTTATTTATAGGCCCTTCCTAAACATGGAGAGAGAAAATAGAGAAAGAGTTATGACAGGAGGAGTAAATACACAATGAGTAACGATAACTTGGCTATACAGTGCATTTGGAAAGTATTCAGACCCCGTGTCTAACGATGGTCTGAATGAATGGACCAAGGTGCAGCGTACTTGGAGTTCAACATGTTTAATAAATATTAAACTCACCAAAAAAAATACAGAAGAAACCGAAACGTGACGTTCTGGGCTGCTCACAGGCAGCTACACAAAAACAAGATCCCACAAACAACAGGTGGGAAAAGGCTGCCTAAATATGATCCCCAATCAGAGACAATGATAGACAGCTGCCACTGATTGGGAACCATACCAGGCTAACAAAGAAATAGAAAACATAGATTGCCCACCCTAGTCACACCCTGACCTAACCAAATAGAGAAATAAAAGGATCTCTAAGCCATATTCTAAAATTAATAAAATGTGGAAAACGTCAAGGGGTCTGAATGAACACTTTCCGAATGCGCTGTATAGCCAAGTTATTGTTACTCATTGTGTATACACAGGGTACCAGTACTGAGTCGATGTTCAGGGATACAAGATAATTGAGGTAGATATGTACATATAGGTAGGGGTAAAGTGACTAGGCAACAGGATTGATAATAAACAGTAGCAGCAGTGTATGTGATGAGTCAAAAGAGAGAACAGTCTGTGGCTGGAGTCTTCGATAATCTTTAGGGCCTTCCTGTGACACCGCCTGGTATAGAGGTCCTGGATGGCAGGAAGCTCGGCCCCAGTGATATACTGGGCTGTACACATTACTCTCTGTAGTGCCTTGCGGTTGGATGCCAAGCAGTTGCCATACCAAGTGGTGATGCAGCCAGTCAAGATGCTGTCAATAGCGCAGCTGTATAACTTTTTGAGGATACAGACACCCATTTACATACAAAGCCTTGTATCATAGGACTATCACTGGATATTAATTCAACTTGTTACAGTCTCTCTACTTACTTGTGACTGTGAACGCCACAACACAAAGATGAAATAATGTATATCCACAACAACTAATTGTAACTCATCTGCTAAATAAGAATATGGATGATGTGATTGTCTGTTTTCAATTGTGAACCCCTCTGTTTTTGTGTAATTGTGATGATCTCTACTTTTTTCCAAATTGGTTTGTGGTTTTCTATGATGTCTTTTGAAATGCCAGAGTAATGAGGGGGAGAAAATATAACCGCTTCTGTATTTCAGAGGCATACGCATTATTTTCAGTCCAAAGAGTTTGCTGCTGGCGATATATGTATATTTAATTGGGTGTCAGTTGGCTCCCTGAACACTCACTTGTACATTCTGGGGGCTCCTGGTCTCTAACAACTACAGAAAGCCGTAACATGTATTCCTGGTTTGCTAAACACCCCAACTAGTTAACAAATTATGATATATCTATTTATGGTTTTATACAGGAACCGTGTTTGAAATGCAGATCCATAGGTTCAGGAGGAATGGATACTTAACTATTCTTTAAACTTCATGATAGATTCAGCCTATGGATTCCTATAGCCTACAGTCAGGTCAGGTGGGGCAGAGAATGATGGATAAATGGGGATCATTAGTGAGGCAGGAATCTGCTTTAGAGGAAAGTATATGTAGTATTCAAATAGATGGAAAACTTCTGGTGTGTGTGTGTGTGTGTGTGTGCGTGTCTGCGTGCGTGCTTGCCAGACAAAAATAGTAAATTACATCAGTTATTTGGCTCTAGAAATAATTGCAGGCCGGTGGGCCCTTATTGCGTATCATAATTTTCTAGATACTGCAAGGCCCCATTTGTCAATCATTTCACCCTGAAAACAAATGTCTGGAGAACATCTTACAAACGTCCTAACATGGTCCTCAATTATGTCCTTTTAACTTGCAGGGAACTAGACAAAGGTCCAACAGAGAACGTTCCCTTGGGACCATCACGTGATGTCCTGAAGACTAGTAAAATGAAAGTCCTGAGAACATGTAAAGATTTTCAAAAAAGCTATTGACATGGTCCTCAGTGATATCCTGGTAACTTACAGGGAACTAGGCAAAGGTCCCCCAAAGAACGTTTCCCAAGGACCATCAAACCATGTCCTGAAGAGTAGTAAAATGAAAGTCCTGAGAACGTCCTAAAAAGGTCCTAACATGGTGCTCAGTGACTGACATCCTGGTAACTTACAGGGAACTAGACAACAGTCCCCCAGAGAACGTTCTCCCCATACACTTAACCTAGCACCTTGCCCATGCTAAGCTTAAAGTCTACCTAACCCTCTACACATCGTTGTTTCCACATCAGCTACTGTAGGCTTGCTTCATGTAGTCTACGCATAGGCCTAGGTAACTTTGCAACATCACCAGGTACTATAGCCTATGGGTATGCCTATATAAAATCTCTGTGTTAGGCATGGCCATTTAACTATGGGTTTCACCTCTATAATTTATTTTGGCTAATGATATAGGCCTATATTTTAACCTGTGGACTAACATTGTTTTCATTCGAACAAATCTATTCAGAGATGCCAGACATCTCCAAACTGTGCATGTCTGTCTGATGCACACTGTTGCACCTGTAACTCTGAAACCGAGGTCACAAAATGAAAAGGGTGTCATAGATTCAATACTATGCCCATTCTATGTGGACTGAATTAGGCGCCTTTATTCTCTCCTCCCTTCCCTGGCTAAATTCCTCTCCACTCTCTCACCGTGCGTCAGTCTCAGTTTCCAATGCCCTGCGCAGGGAGCGCAAGCCTACCTCCGTTTGCCGGTATTGCAGTGTTGCAGAGGGAATATTAATTGAACGGATTCATTTTCTTTGCCCCGTGGGTATCTTGAACATTCTGAGATAAATAGCCTACATACTCCTATGCCGGGAAATATAAGTTATATGTATTTGTAAATAATTGTCGGCGTAATGTGGTCCACTGAGGAACAGCAATAGCCTATGACTGAAATGTTTTTTCAGGACGCGGATCTTGGTGGAAACTAACTGCAAAATTCCTCAATGTTTTTATTGGCATCTTCTGCTCTGTGTGATATGTGTTTCATGTGTTTACGCGCAACAGTGAGGTAGACTTCTCTTCCATTCCGTTTTGGAAACGGATGCGAGGGATCCGGACCTGGGTGATTTATTTGGTGGTGCGGGGGCAGGGACCCGTGTCTGAGCGCTGCATGAGCAGCGAGTGGCAGGGCATGATGTGTCAATTTTTTCGTAAGTGGAAATCCGTGCGGCGCGTTTGGATTATTTCTCCAGAGATGCTCCTGCTGCCTATGTTTTGGTTTTTATCTCAGGCTCGAGCGGCACCCTCTCTGACGGCTGAGCAGATGGACATGGGGGTGGTAAGAGCCTATAGTCTTTCGACACTTTTACAATGAATCTTTGAACCTAGGCTACTGCAGTGGACACACATCTTTATGGGTTAAATACGTAGCCTACGCAGTTTCTGGAATAATATAGCTGAACTTTTATCCACATAGGCCTACATGCAGGGCTGTTGAAATAAACTACCTCATAGTTCATCATCAGCATATCAACATGATGCCATCTCTGGTGTGTAATTGTAAGCTAACTCCTGCGCATTCAGTGAACATTGAGAAATCAAATAGGTTGCTTTATAGTCCATGGCATGGCAGTGATGGGGAAACGTCACATTTAGTTGTAACCTAGTTATTGGCTTCAATCATTTAGAAACAGAAGTAGGGCAGATAATACATAATTGGGAGTGAGTAGACTATCGTGCGTCCTGTAGTTTCTCCGGAGCGTTTGCCTAATATATAAAAAATACATGTTCTATGAAACCAGTCTCACTTTGGGTAAATATTTTAATGGTAGGCTTATGATAATTATTTGGGCATACTTCATGGGCTATTCTATGTGAGCGATTGCTCCCTTAATGTCTGTCAGTGGTCAATGTATAGGCTAGATGCCAAGCTCGTTTGAGAGAAAATAGCTCTGCATGGTTCTCTATAGCACTGTACAGCTTGTAATAAATCTTAAAGTAAGGATAAATACAGGAATGACATATAAATCCAGCCCTGTATTTATCCGTGTCCACTTGCACAATGTGATGTATCCTACAATTCCTGTGTCATAATTATATGTAACCTGGTCTCAGAGCATTTTGTTTCATTCTGTATGTAATTTCGAGTATGATATGTACCTTTGTATGGGGTTTATTCATTTGTGTATGTCCATCATCCATTTCGTATCATATGTGAAGAATAACAATTCGTATGATATGGTACGAATTTGCAAAACATACAATATGTTCCTATTTGCAAAACATATGAGATGTTACGAATTCCCATTTGTTGTGGCTAACGTTAGCTAGCTGGCTAAAGTTAGCTAGGTTAGGGGTTAGGGTTAAGGTTGGGCATTAGGATAAAGGGGAAGGGTTAGCTAAAAGGGTTAAGGTTTTCCCAAACTTGTTCCTTGGGACCCCAAGGGGTGCATGTTTTGGTTTTTGCCCTAACGCTACACAGCTGATTCAAATTATCAAAGCTTGATGATTAGTTGATTCTTTTAATCAGCTGTATAGTGCTAGGGCAAAAACCAAATCGTGCACCGAGTTTGAGAAACCCTGGGTTTGTGGAAGGGTTAGCTAAAATGCTAAGTAGTTGCAAAGTCGCTAAAAAGTAGTAAGTTGTTGAAAAGTTGCTAAAATGCTAAAGTTGTCCTTGATGATATTCAAACATGCAACCTTTGGGTTGCTAGACGTTCGCATTCTACGTCCACACATGTCTTATGTAACTATACCAAGCGTAGCATATCATACTAATTTGAGTGTCCCGGATGTAGTTTTATATGTTACATCTAGTCTATGAGACCCTGCTGTGTGGCCACATTTATGCACATGCCACATAACCTTGTATGAATGCTTTGAAGATTTAAAGACACAAATCAGAATCATGACTGTCACATCGCCTTAGGGTGGAGAGGTGAGAGAAGAATTTGCTACCAAAATGTTAGCAGATTTCAAACACAATATCGCCCAAGTGTGTAATCATGGAACCATAGGATTTTGGGGCTCATGGAGAAGTGACCCCTGAAGACATGTCTTACTGTGTGAAATTGCATTTTACTGAGTGGTTCAATATTTCTGCTCGCCAGAGGAGCCACGGGTGATGGTGAAACGATGGCGAGGATGCTCATGCCTCTCAGGTAGTTGACAAAAAATCACCATTAAAATTATCCATTCATAGGTCATTTACACTAATAATCAAAGCATTGAATTAGTTGAGAGTTGAGAAATTCTCTAAATGGCCCTCATTTACCCATTAAAGAAGTTGCCCAAAGCTATTTGATTTAGACTGTATTATCAGAGTAAAATATATATTTTCTCATTCAGGCTTGTATTCAATAAGCACTATCCAAGCTTTATAATGATTGCCCATTCTATTGAGAGGATTATTATCATCCTCAAATTACTTTTGTACAGCATTACAGTAATCTGTCCTGCTCCTACCCTACCCTACTCTACCCACCCCACCCCAAACACCTCTCTCTCTCTCTCTCTCAATTCAATTCAAGGGCTTTATTGGCATGGGAAACGTGTTAACATTGCCAAAGCAAGTGAAATAGATAATAGACAAAAGTGAAATAAACAATAAAAACGAACAGTAATCTCTTTCTCTCTCTCTCTATCACTCTCTCTACCTCATGTAAACACAACACACAATATGTAGCTGTTCCTCCCTAGTTTTCAAAGTTCATTCTCTAATATGGAGACTGTAGGGGCAGAATATGATATTTTCTCAGTGATAGCCCATAAACAAGGGTCACACAAAGGTTTTTTTCTTGTGCTGACCTCCACATGACCCTCTTGGAGCCCAGTGAGTGGTGTAGGTGCTGTAAGATCGCACATTTAGCAAAGCTGCTCCATGTCTCTGTGTAGCTGACACATTAAACCCAGTGGAAACTCTAATTGCTCAGGTGTTACTGTGTGGACCAGGGCCTGCTGGCACCATTGCTGGGACGTGTCAGTGCAGAAGTTGACCAGCTCAGCGGGTAATAGGTTGGCAAATGACTGAACCTTATCAGTGTAGCACAGCAAGGAAGCAGAGGGCTTAGCGAGGGGATAAATCTGCACAACCAGTCCATCCACACCACATGCTTTACAGCAGAGATGTGATCAGGTGATTACACAGACGATTTAACGTACAATACGTAGAAGTTCCCACTACAGGAGGATGTTGGTCAATACCCTGACAGACAGTTTGAAAGACTTCTGTCCCCTGGATTGCCACCCCATCTCGCCTCCTTCTGCGGCCGGCTGGGTTTAAAGTAAGGTTTGCATGGGGCAGGTGGGTGTGTTGCTCACTGAGAGGCCATTTCCCCTGCTCAGCAGAACCATGTCTGAGACTACAATGCACCAGGGGCTTGGGGTGAGCCCCCCTTCAGACAGCCCACCAGAGACACACCAGACACTGTCTCAATGTCGGGATTATTGTAATTGTACGTCACATGCACAGTCCAATATGCAATTTCACAACATACGTCAAATAGACACATAAAAGGTCTAATCAGCACTATATGCTTTCTGCCCATCATATCATTTTTCCAATGTGGTTTTCAGTCTGCTGGTACTGAGAGCCCTAGCTCCCCAGGGGACAACTCTCACAGCTCTCAGACTTCTCTTTAGATGTCATATAGGCCAGTTGAGGAAGCACTGCATTTCTAATCAGCCAGCAAATCACTATTGTATAGGACATGTATTCACAATGAATTGCAGTAGAGAGAAAACAACGTCTTTTGCAAAACTGGAGTTGTTATCACACCCTATATTTAGTCACAGCTCTTATGAGAAACAGTGTGAAATGGTTCTGGCTGAAATGAGTGAAATGTGTGAAGATATGAAGTGATACTGTTTGACTCTTTCATCCTGTTTGGAGATAGGCAGGATGGTAACGACCATACCTCACCAGCCTGTCTCTGTCCTAAAGTGGAGAATCTCATTTTGCTGAAATTTCTTTAATATGACAGCACCATCTGGTCCCATCTTCAATGGAGTGGAGAGGATAGGAGGATACCACTCCCAGAAATATCTCACACAGCCCCGCCAGGCACACCAGCACAGCCACCCTCATGAGGACACTCCCCCCTTGAGCACCACACAGTCCAGCCGTGCCACTTTCTCTCAACTCACTCTGTCCCACCTATAGTGCTTCTCCTCTGGAACTCTATAGATAGGATGCATTCCTTCACCAACACCTGGCTGTTCCAATTACCCAGAGATGCGTCGTCAAGAGAGGGATGAAAAATAGGGATTGATTGACGGGTAAAGGAAAATGGGTAGGAGTTAGTGTGGCTCTGAAAGGAGCAATCAAACAGAGGCACAACAAAGTGCACACCAAACAAAAAAAGCTGTCACCACTTAGACAAGGGGCCCACATGAAATCAAAATTGTCTCTGCATCTGGGAAGGAACTGTCTCTCTGGACTAATGCTTTGGGGAGAGATTTGCAACTGTGGAGAGGAGAGAGAAGTTTTTATTTAATTGTCCTCGTCAGCTGTAGTCGTGACCAACATCAAATCAAATCAAACTTTATTTGCCACAAGCGCCGAATACAACAAGTGTCGACTTTACCGTGAAATGCTTACTTACAAGCCCTTAACCAACAGTGCAGTTCAAGGAGAAGAAAGTATTTACCAAGTAGGCTAAAATAAAAAAGTAATAATAAAAAGAAACAAAATAACAATAACAATAACGAGGCTATATACAGGGGCTACCGGTACCAAGTCAGTGTGCAGGGGTACAGGCTAGTTGAGGTAATCTGTACATGTAGGTGGGGGTGAAGTGACTATGCATAGGTAACAAACAAACAGTGAGTAGCAGCAGTGTACAAGGGGGGGTGTTGATGTAAATTGTCCAGAGGCGATTTTTATGAATTGTTCAGCTGTCTAATGGCTTGGGGGTAGAAGCTGTTGAGGAGCCTTTTGGTCTTAGACATGGTTCTCCGGTACCGCTTGCCGTGCTGTATCAGAGAAAACAGTCATTAACTTGGGTGACTGGAGTCTCTGACAATTTTATGGGCTTTCCTCTGACACCGCCTATTATATAGGTCCTGGATGGCAGGAAGCTTGGCCCCAGTGATGTACTGGGCCGTTCGCACTACCCCCTGTAGCGCTTTGCGGTCAGATGCCAAGCAGTTGTCATACCAGGTGGTGATGCAACCGGTCAGGATGCTCTCGATGGTGCAGCTGTAGAACCTTTTGAGGATCTGGGTGCCCATGCCAAATCTTTTCAGGCTCCTGAGGGGGAAACGTTTTTGTCGTGCCCTCTTCACGACTGTCTTGGTATGTTTGGACCATGATAGTTCGTTGGTGACGAGGAACTTGAAACTCTCAACCCACTCTGCTACAGCCCCATTGATGTTAATGGGGGCATGTTTGGCCCAACTTTTCCTGTAGTCCACGTACAGCACCTTTGTCTTGCTCACATTGAGGGAGAGGTTGTTGTCCCGGCACTACACTACCAGTTCTCCGACTGTATACACAACATGTAATTGATGGGATTGGAACCAGGTGTGATGGAAGACAAGACAAAACCAATGGAAAATGAAAAATGGATCAGCGATGGCTAGAAGGTCGGTGACATCGACCGCCGAACACCGCCCAAACAAGGAGAGGGAACAACTTCGGCGGAAGTCGTGACATTAACACTGTTAACGGTTCCCTTTACTGTGGGAATTGTGATCGAATCAACGCAAAATTAGCCACTTTTAATGCAACATACCGAAACAAAACAAACAACGCAAGAGATTTTGTTGTATGCAGAACGCATCAGACACACACAGTCGTCCGTGTCAATGCAATAGAATACTACTCCGATGCGTTCAGCCCATACTCTACAGACCAGTGCGGCATAACCAATCATAGCTGCAGTAGGCCTACAGTATTTGGAAATAGACCATTGCCCAGTGGTGGGAAAATAACCCAATTGTCAAACTTGAGTAAAAGTAAAGATACCTTAATAGAAAATGACTCAAGCAAAAGTGAAAGTCACCCAATACAAGTAATTGGTTTTAAATATACCTAAGTATCAAAAGTAAAAGTTTGAATAATAAAAAATTCCTTATATTAAGAAAACCAGATGGCACAATTTTCTTGTTTTTTAAATTACGGATAGCCAGGGGCACACTCCAACAATCAGACATCATTTTCAAACAAAGCATTTGTGTTTAGTGAGTCTGCCAGATCAGGGGCAGTGGGGATGACACTTTGGTCAGGGAAAATGTATGGAGTAAACATAATTTTCATTAGGAATGTAGTGAAGTAAAAGTTCAAGTTAAAAAATATGTATAAATAGTCAAGTAAAGTACAGACACCCCCAAAAATACTTAAGTAGTACTTTAAAGTATTTTTACTTAAGTACTTTACACCACTGCCATTGTCATATATACATCTGTGCCATTCACAGTGCCATCTGGGCAATAGAGTTCATGAGTAGATGCACTTGTTTTGAGATAAAAGCGAGAACTGTGCACATTTTATTCATATCCTTTACTAGTTAGTGAGTTATTAGACCAGTTATAAATAATTTGTAGTCAGCAATGGGGGAGTGATTGCTTCCTACAAGAGCACAAACATGTACCTTTGTAGACATCTTTGAAAAGTGAGTCAGGTAAAGAGCTTTTTTTCATCTTAAATGGGCAGTGTTGTATTTTGAGACAGGCTTGAATAAGCTGTTCCAAATATTTTTTATTAAACACACAAGAATGGTGTATAGGTATACAAGACACGTATTCAATTCTTATCTAAACATAAAAGAGCATACAAGAACAACAAGACCCAGAGTTCTGGGTGTAGAACAAATAATACAAAACACGACATACAAAACAAGGACACGTAGAAAGAAAGAGGGAAGATGTCCCCCCCCACCCCACTTATTTCCCCCTATTCCCCCAACTGCTCGGGTGGCAGGGCCAGCACATGCTGCCCAAAGGTAGATTAAAATATTACAATTGAGAGTGCGTTAATAAGTACACATTCACAGCGCCGACTCGTCCAAGTAGGAGAGGAAAGGCTGCCAGATTTGATCAAATGTTGATAATTTATTGTTCAGAATATATCTAATTCTTTCTAAGTGTACAGTGTTTGCCAATTCACTGAGCCATAATTTGGTAGAGGGCGCTTCCCTCCTTTTCCAAAACAACAAGATTAGTTTTTTTGCCGAAATGAGACCGTACGAGATTAGTTGTTTTGGGGGGTTGGTTAATCCGTTTAGGGACTCAGATACTCCCAGGATTATCAGAAGCGGGTCTGGATCTATTGAAGTCTCCAAAACTTCAGAGAGGATCCCAAAAATTCCACACCAATAGCCATGCAAGCTAGAGCATAGGGCAAAGCAGTGGAGTAGTGTACCCTGCGTAGCCTGACATTTATCACATGTAGGGGATGTATCAGGAAATATCCTATGCAGTTTAGTTTTGGAATAGTGTAATCTGTGTAATACCTTGAATTGTATGAGACGATGTCTGGAATTAATGGAGCATGTGTGAATATACTCCAAGCTCTCTTCCCAGTCTGCCACCGAGATGTCAGTCCCTAGTTCTTCCTCCTATTTAGCCTTGATGGCATCTGTAGAAGGTGTGCTAACAGATTGAAAAGCATCATATAGACGCGATATCAGTTTATCTGAGGTGGGGCATATTTTTATGCATCCGTCAAACATGGAAGGTTTAGCATTCCCAAATGTTGGGAGGTGTTTTCTAACATAGTCTCTAATTTGTAGCTATCTGAAAAAAATACTTCTGGGAAGATTATAAGTTTCCCTCAGCAACTCAAAGGAAGCAAAGGTCCCTTCTATGTATAAATCCCCTATGGTACTTATCCCCAGCTCTCCCCATCACTCAAAGGTGTTATCAAGGTTAGAGGGGGCAAAGGAGGGATTCCTGGCGACAGGGAGCATGAATGACATTGGTCTAAGCTCAAAGTGGACTTTAATTTGCTTCCAGATTCGGACTGTGCTATGTATAATAGGATTGTTACAATAAAGTGACATCTCCAGATTGACAGGTGACAAAATCACAGCGCCAATAGAGAAGGGGTGACACTCCTCACGCTCCATACTAAGCCAGCTGGATGCTGGAAGTGCTTCATTCAGCAGAAACGTAACAACGCGGAGGTTAGCAGCCCAGTAATAAAATATTAAATTTGGGAGAGACAATCCTCCTTCCATCTTGGAATTACAGAGGTGTTTATTACCTATCCTGTGTGTTTTATAATCCCAGATGAAAGGATTGATAATTGAGTCCAGTTGTTTATGAAAGGATTTAGGTATGAATACTGGGATGTTTTGATATAGGTAGAGCAGTTGTGGGAGGAAGACCATTTTAATAGCAATAATTCTTCCGAGCAGAGAAATTGGGAGAGTTCTCCAAAATAGTATGTTTGCCTTGAGTTTTTGTATCAGAGAGGGGAAATTCTCTTTAAATAGTAAGGAGTATTGTTTGGTAACTACAATTCCTAGGTAGATTCCTAGGCCCGGGGTCTTGCCACTCTTTAGAGATTTAATTGTTTCTCGAATTTCATCAAGAGATATTTCCTTATTCAGGAAGTTAGAATCTTCCTGGTTCAGGGCAGGAAGATTACAGTCCTCCAAAAATGTTTGCATAATTAAGGGGTTAGGATCCGCTTTAGATGTATATAGAGTCTCATAAAACTGCCGGAATCTGTCATTGATGTCTTTGGGGGAAGAGAGTAATTCCCCAGATGCAGATTTAACTTTGTGAATCATTCGGTCACTCACATTTTTTCGAAGTTGTCTGGCGAGTAATTTGTGTGGTTTGTCACCAAACTCAAAATATTTTTGCTTGGCATAGAGGAAAGATTTAGCAATTTTAGTTGAGAGAATCTGATTATATTCAAATTTTAAAGAGGACATTTTTAATGTTTCTCCATAGATGGGCGGCTAGCATTCTCCCTATCCAGTAAGTGAATTTGTCCCTCCAGTTCTTCCAGTTTTCCTCTGTTTTGCCTACTCCTGGCAGCCTGAAAGGAGATGATACAGCCTCTCAGATAAGCCTTCAGTTTTTCCCACAATAATGCTGGGGAAGTCTCTGTGTTGTCGTTGGTATCAAAGAAAAATGTAATTTGGTCTTTAAGATATTCACAGAATGTTGGTTATGTGAGGAGCTGAGGATTCAACCTCCAGACCCTCTCGTTTGGTACAATGTCACCCAATCTCAGGGAGAAGGTGAGTGGACTGTGGTCCGAGATTATAATATCATGATACCTCACATTACAGGTATAGGGGAGTAGTCTAGCATCCAACAAAAGTAGTCAATTCGAGTGTAAACATTGTGAACATGAGAGTAAAAGGAGTATTCCCTACCCGTAGGGTTAGCGATCCTCCATATATCAAATAAGTTTGATTTTTTAATGTAGGTATTCAAGAATTTGCTTGAATAGGAGGTAGGGGTTCGCCGGGTAGAGGATCTATCCAAATATTGGTCTAGCACACAGTTAAGGTCCCCTCCAATGACCAGGTTAGTATGGGAGATATCTGGAATCAGGGCAAGGACTCTTTTGAAAAAAGAGGGGTTATCAATGTTTGGCCCATAGATATTTAGTAGAGTTACTGAGGTAGAGTGGATTTCTCCTATTACGATCACATACCGACCCTCTTTTTCTGCAATAGTGGTTTTATGTAGAAAGGGAATTCCTTTCCGTACCAGAAGCGCTGTGCCTCTCGTTTTGGCAGAGAAGTTAGAGTGATACACTTGCCCCACCCACCTACACTTAAGTCTGCTATGAGAGTTATTCTTCAGATGGGTTTCTTGCAAAAATATAATATCAGACGAGAGTGCTTTCAAGTGGGCTAGGACCTTGCCTCTCTTAATTGGTTCGTTTAAACCCTTGACATTCCAGGAAGTGAATGTAAGCCCCGCCCTCCTCTCGTTTGTAGTTCCTATGATGGCCTGCATACCATGTAACTTGATAAAAAGGTAAGAAAGCGCACCAATCCATCACGATCAGCATATGTAGCACCTACACCCGAGCAGTATCCAACCCACCCCTCCCCCCTGCAAGCACCTTTACTTCCCACCCTGTTCCCCTAATTTCCCCAACAATTTCCCAATTCCCCAATTTCCCCAACAATTTCCCAATTCCCCAATTTCCCCATCAACCCACATTTAACAGGCATGCACAAACAGGGAAAAAAAAGGAAAAATAAAAATAATAAACACATTGTCTGGCCGATGCCAAAAAAGCACGGCGCGACCTCGAACAAGAGGTAAAACAAAAATAAAATCCCAACTATACGTTCACCTCTCACTATCCTAGAACTTCTACTAACATATGAACTGAGGAGGCTCCCGCGAATAAAGTGTTCAGTTAGCATCTAATAAACCTAAACAGAATAAGTTGCAACTTAAACATATTGCACATTTAAGCGTCATCCATCATCCTGGGTCCATCCCAGAGATAAGCAAGATATAGCCTCAAGATTATATTGCTAAGCACTGCCGGTCAAAAAATAAACCATCCGCAACCGACATAGTCAGCCATACCTTTACATACTGTGGGTCAGGAGATCAGAACAAGGATTTGCTAAATTAAATGTTCCCCCAATTAAAAAAAAAAAAATGTAATAAAAAAAAATATATACACATACACATATACATACATGCACACATATATATATACACATACACACGTACACATACATACATATACACATACATACACATACATACACACAAAAAAATCATATATATATTTAAAGAATATGTATATACATCCATATACACATATACACATACAAACATTCATACCCCAGAATAACAATCTACAACTTGCTAACCAGGTGTCTGCGTCTGCCCCCTCCCAACCATCACCCCCCTGCAAGCAATAAATAAATGGTATGGTAGTAAGAATAATGTAAGGACTGTAAAATAAATAACGAAACAAAACAAAAGTGGGGGAATGTAAGTATATCCATCCGAAGGTGTCAGTGATCAAACCTGGAAGTAAAAATATGCATCGCTCTGAGCACAGCCGGGATGAAAGTGAATTTAGCGTTAAA
Organism: Oncorhynchus tshawytscha; assembly: GCF_018296145.1. Lineage (NCBI taxonomy): Eukaryota > Metazoa > Chordata > Actinopteri > Salmoniformes > Salmonidae > Oncorhynchus > Oncorhynchus tshawytscha. The sequence continues at coordinate 24,423,659 of NC_056448.1, forward strand.
TGAGAGCTCTGACCGCCATCCATTGGTCGGCTCAGCGTCTTACATGTTCGATAGCCCTTGTTGAGCCTGTTTAATACGGTTTCACCCAGTATGGTATAGTATGGATTCGAGTCCATGAGCAGACCCTAACACGCAATGACAAGGCACTCTAACCTGTACGGGGGGGGATTGGTGTATATCCCGGATAAACTTCTCTGCGTCCAAAACCGAGGAGAGCCAAATCTTCTCACCGGAAGGCGGGGTAATTCTTTTAGGGAAGAGTCTTGCAGGGAAGAGCAAGGCTGGGCGAAGATGGAGTTTGTAGAGTTTGGTCATGACATCTCTGTAGTCGGCGCGATGCTTTGCCACATCGGGCGCATAATCCTCATATACACGGAATGGGTGCCCTTTATGTGACAGGTTGCCCCTCATTCGAGCGTCACGCAGGATAAGATCCTTGGTCTTGAAATTGTGACAACAGATGATTGCTGGGCGAGGACGTTGGCCCGGTCCAGGCACTGGGACAAGGGAGCGATGTGCGTGGTCCAGCTGGGGATCCGAATCCAAAACATCCGATCCCATTGCATCCTTCAATAGCTTGGCGAAGAAGTCGGTGGGGCGAGGGCCCGCCTCTACCCCCTCTGCCAGACCAACAACGCGAAGGTTATTACATCTGGATCGGCCCTCCAGGTCCACCACTTTCACAGAAAGCCTCTGCACAGTATCCTGCAATGACGTGCATAGCTTCTCTAACTCGTCGATCCTACCAGCGTTGAATTCAGAAGCTTTCTCAAGGTCCACAATACTCTGGCCATGCGAAGCAACCGTTCGAATGATGCTCTCAATTTTGGTGTCCAGTTCAGCAATAGTGGCCTTAAGATCCTCAGCTATAGCAACACGTAGCTCCCCCAAAGCCCGGGTAAGTTCTGTAAGTGTCACGTTGTTGCATGTGCCTCCCGCCATGTCTGTCTCGTTGTTTAGTGGGGAGCAGGCCTCCGGTGTGGATTTATTGTCCTTTGGTCGCTTATTACTCGGCATTTTCATATAAAAAGTTACAATCTTGTATTAGAAAGAAACATTTGTTGTAAAAAGTGCCATAAAGTAGGTTAGATTAGATTATTTTGCAAAAATGTTGCAGGAGCCTCTCACGCACAGCCATTCACTCCAACATGCTAGCTCCGCCCCCCGGCTTGAATAAGCTAAGTAGCAATAGGCAGAGGGTAGCATAATTTGTCTGATTCTCTGTAATAATGGTATGGGAATAATAATGCATTTTATTTTGTAAAGTGGTTTCTTGCATCAACAACACAACATTTTCAGTCACCTCCTTGTCTGAAGGACAAGTGGATAAACAGGTTAATGTCAAGCCCTGCATGTTTTTTCAGAAGTCTCATGGAATGTAGGCCTACATTGAACACCACACATTGGCTGCTACTGAAGGCTGAATGATAGAACAGCTATTTCCATGTTGAAATGTTATGGGATGCATTTTCTCCGTCGTTTTTGATGGTAGGTCCCTCTGGTAGGCCTACATTATGCTCAAATAGCCACAATAGCCTACTTGGCCACTGTTAAAACTGTAACTTAAGCAGGTACAGCCTCCGTGTTCACAGTAAACTCATGCCAGAAGTTGCAAAGGAATTTTCACAAGTTTGCGCTCAGGAAACCTGCAATTTGCTGTGTCGATCAGAATTTGAGGGAACATTGGTCTTGACTAAAGTGTGTTGAGTTATGTGACTAGGTCAAAATTGTGACTAAGAAAACTGCCTTTTCTTTCTCACAATCCTCTGGTTCCAATGCAGTCCACTTTTAGCACCTCTGTCCTACTTTCAGGAGGCACTGTGGACGCCTGTGACCTCACATCCATTGCACGGTAACGTGGGGGCTCAGATTTGGGGCAAGGAGATTATTTCAGGAACAATGTCTAGGGGGAGGAGGCCACAGTACAAGAGAGAATATTACGGTACGGAGAAAGAGGGAGAGAAAGAGAGAGAGGCACTCAGATGTGTGATATAGTATAGCCATACCCACTCAGAAAGAAAGTGAGATCTAAGACAGCCCTCCAATCCCTCCATATCCAACCTGTCATCCCTTCCTTGTTCAAGTGCATTACGGTGCCGACTGTAGGTTCTTGAGGAGATTGTCAGATTTGCTGAAGGGTTTCGGACAGCATCAAAGGCCCTATCCGTGAGGTTTTGCAGATCCTGACACCTCATTGGCAGGAATCCCAGCTCTGCCTTCTGGGATTCCTGCTTGGCTGCTGTGCTGACCTCATCCTGACCCTGTCAATCAACATGAAGACAGACATATCCAGACCCTTGGTAGATCAAACACTCATACTTTGCAGTATAAGATAACAAAATCAAGAAGTTTGTTCTTGTGAAGCGACCACACGCCGAACAGCCACATAAGCATACATAAATTTACACACACCAAATTGGATTACCTCATAATATTCCGAGCAACATTGACTATGATCAGAGAAACAATACTTCACTGGCCAGAAAGCTGTACTTGCAATCTCTAGATGTATTGCAAGCCATTGTAATCTTGAATGCATCAACAAAAATGTTCAAGGAAATTCCGAATTCCAGAAAGGATGGCAGACAGTAGTAATGGATCACATTGTGTGGGTGATGGAACGGGAATTACTTTTCTCTGCAACAGAGCTGCACGCAATCTCCCTTTTCTCCATTCGCTCACAAGGATTTTTTAAACTGAGGTTTACGAACAAAGCTGCTCCACTCCAAGGCAACCATATTGAAAACCCAAAATCACCTCCATATGCTCCCCTATCTTATGTTATCCAAAGGGGTCCCTGTCCCATCTCAGATCAAAGGAATAGTCACCATCACCATCCAAAGGAGCACGGAGCTCTTGTAATTACTGTGGTTTCTGGTGTTGCGCTGGCTTGCCTGTCGCAGCTCAAAATAACCCAGAACCCAGAGGCCAGCCAGCCATTCTGGCAATGCACAACCTTAAAGCACTATCAAGGAAACGCCAAAGCAACAACATAGGTCCTCTTAGATTGCTTGCAGAAATTAGCAGAATAAAGAAACTGTGTGTATTTGGAGTATACCAAGCAGGCCAAATGAATGTAAAAGGCAACCAGTTGCGGATGTGGTTGACAGCCCCCTTTGGCTTTTAATAAGTTTGTTCATTTTCCATGTTGTTCTGAGCCATGCAGCAGGTTATCCTGCCGTTTGGCTCTCATTAGCATTTGTCAGTTATTAACAAGATGAAGGAGAGCAGAGGAGATCAAAAATGGAAGGGAAAAAGCTTCTTCAGATGCAAGGAACGTCAGAGAAATCATTTTGGTGAGTGGAGGCGTTTGATGTGCAGCCTAGGATCAGCTTCAAGTCTGCCGTGTAATGTTCTCATGACGAGACCCCATTCCTCTGCTGGTCCTTACGGAAGAAGGAAGGAAGGACCAGGCTGGGTTAGCTAGCAGCTTGTTTTCAGAGGTCTGCTAGTGCTAATGGAATTATGTTTAATTTACAAACGCGAGAGGCTGATGCGATCAGGGAATGGAATTGTATTGAGTTATTAGGTGAGAGTAATCAGTCTGTGAAGAAAATCATCTTAACCACACATACAGTATTGGAGAGTAATTGTTACATTCAAGGTTGCATCTATAGGTCCTCATTAGTGCAACAATTAGTTATTGACAGGATTTTCTCTCAGCAGAGCCCGTGGGAGACAAAGAGAGGTGAGAGTCTATTCTCTGTATGAATGTCTTAATGAAAATGTAATGAATTAAAGTGCTGTGTAAAAGAAGTTCAGAAGAAAATAAGTTACTCCTTGATTGACACTGCTTCTCTAGATTTCTCACAGCCCATACAAAGTGCGAAACCACCACGTCACAAACCTGTATCAGTCTATGAGAAATGTTCTAGGGGGAGAAGGCAGGCAGGATCCCTGTGTGGACTGGGTTGGCTCAGTAGGGAGCCAACTAAAGGTAATGCCCCTCGCTGTGTCCTTGATATGGACTCCTCACCTCACTGGCTTCAGTCAAAATGGATTTTCAATAAATGGATTACTGCCTCTGAGTATGACAACAACATTGTAAGTCACACTGGAAAATGTGATCTGCTCAGAGAATAGTGTATATCAGCAGGGATAGAAATGGGCTTATGCTTTAACCTCTTCGCTGCTTGTGGCTTTTAGGTATTCCTGTACTCACATACATTTCACTGGCTTTGTAGAAAAGTCCACAGATCTGCTAAAGAGCTCTTCCCTTCAGATGGAATGGGATGGTTAGTCCCCAAAAGCCAGAGCCGAAGCTGAAGATGAGCTTATTCACAGCGGCACAAGCGGCATGATTTTTGTTTCCTGATTGGTTCATTCTCTGATCTTTATAACAGTGTTGCAGTCGATTCTAGCCCTATACAGGGGGTCGGTATAAAATGTTTGATGTAGACACTATGTTATGTTGTGATACAAGAGGTGCTCAATATCTTACTCTCATTCTCTCTTTGCCATCTCGTTCTTCTCCCACTCTTTCTCAACTCCCTATGACTTTCATTTAAATAACCTGCACCTCCCTTTTTCTTCTTCTCTCTCTCCCATTCTCCCCACCCTCTTTCTCTCAATCCCCTCTATGGCTTTGGCACAGAAACTCATCCCTGGGAAGATGCATAGTGATGCAACTGGAAGCCGGTTGGCATTTAATAACCCAACAAGTCAATATGACCTCTATGGTTGGTCGCTCATTAAGTAATGTGCCGCGTCATCAGTTACATAATTTTTTTTGCGCCATTATTAATTTGATTTCAGCCTGGCGCTGATCTGAGGGGCCGTTATTGGCACATCGACCAGGAGTAATGGGCCGAGCCCAGCTAGAATGAAGCTGGTGCACTTAATAGCAGGGTCACAGTAGGGTGTCTTTTATGTTTATGTACAGCCGTGGTTCCCAAACTTTTTATAGTCCCGTACCCCTTCAAGCATTCAATCTCCAGGTGCGTACCCCCTCTAGCACCAGGGGCAGCGCACTCTCTAATGTTTTTTTTTTTGCCACACGCACACTATACAATACATTTACATTTATTAAACATAAGAATGAGTGTGTTTTTGTCACAACCCGGCTCGTGGGAAGTGACAAAGAGGTCTTATAGGACCAGGGCACAAATAATAATATAATAATAATCAGTCATTTTGCTCTTTATTTAGCCATCTTACATATTAAACCTTATTTGTTCATTAAAAAAATGGAATAACTCACCACAGGTTAATGAGAAGGGTGTGCTTGAAAGGATGCACATAACCCATAATGGGTTGTATTGGAGAGTCTCAGTCTTAAATAATTTCCCACACAGTCTGTGCCTGTATTTAGTTTTCATGCTAGTGAGGGTCGAGAATCCACTCTCGCATTAGGTACGTAGTTGCAAAGGGCATCAGTGTCTAAACAGTGCGATTTGGCAAGGCAAGAACCTGTGAGCGCAGCCCTATCCAGAAATCTGGCAGTGGCTTCTGATTAAATTACATTTTCACAGAACCACTTGTTGCAATTTCGATGAGGTTCTCTTGTTCAGATATTGGTAAGTGGACTGGAGGCAGGGCATGAAAGGGATAACGAATCCAGTTGTTTGTGTCATCCATTTCGGGAAAGTACCTGCGTAATTGCGCACCCAACTCACTCAGGTGCTTCAATATATCACATTTGACATTGTCCGTAAGCTTGAGTTCATTTGCACACAAGAAATCATACAATGATGGAAATACCTGTGTGTTGTCCTTGTTAATGCAGACAGAGAAGAACTCCAACTTCTGATTCATAGCCTCAATTATGTCCCACACATTGAATATAGTTGCAGAGAGTCCCTGTAATCCTAATTTCAGATCATTCATGAAAGACAAAACATCACCCAGATAGGCCAGTCGTGTGTGAAACTCGTCATCATGCAAGCGGTCAGACAATTGAAAATTATGGTCAGTAAAGAAAACTTTAAGCTCGTCTCTCAATTTAAAAAAAACGTGTCAATACTTTGTAAAAGCGTTACATGGTCGCTGCCCATATTGCATAATGCAGAAAATACAGGAGAGTTCAGGGGCCTTGCTTTAACAAAGTTAACCATTTTCACTGTAGTGTGAAAATGTGAATCACATTTTTATTTGGTGTACCCCAGTTTGGGAATAGCCCATGTACAGTATAGGATCGGAAATATGAGCAGCACAATGATGCCCTTAAAGTGACCAAGAGTTCTTACTTACACAAAGACACCTTAAGAGCATGTTTTTATTTAGTGAGGCAAGTCAGTTCAGAACAAATTCTTATTTTTAATGATGAACTAGGAACAGTGGGTTAACTGCCTTGTCAGATTTTTACCTTGTCAGCTCAGAGTTTCGATCTTGCAACCTTTCGGTTACTAGTCCAGCACTCTAATCACTAGGCTACCTGCCGCCCCAAAGAGATCCTATGTAGCCCAAAGAGATCCTATTAAATTACTATTATGTCATTCTAGGATGTAACCTATGTTCAGTATTTTGTTCCTGTATTCATGCATGCACTGTTCCATTTGGTAAACAAATAAAACCTTGCCATGTTCAGCTCTGCAATATCCAATTTTCCTATACATCACTTAACAAAAATATAAACACAACATGTAAAATTTTGGTCCCATGTTTCATGAACTGAAATAAAAGATCCCAGAATTTGTTAATCATCCAGCTGACAGGTGTGTCATATCAAGAAGCGCATGTGCACCTTTTGCTGTGGACAATAAAGGCCACTCTAAATGGTGCAGTTTTGTCACACAACACAATGCCATAGATGTGTTACGTTTTGAGGGAGCATGCAATTGCCATGCTGACTGCAGGAATGTCCACCAGAGCAGATAATTGAATGTTAATTTCTCTACCATAAGCCGCCTCCAACGTCATTTTATATCATTTGGTAGTACTTCCAACCGGCCTCACAACCACAGATCACTTGTAACCATGCCAGCTCCGGACCTCCACATCCGGCTTCTTGACCTGTGGGATCATCTGAGACCAGCCACCCGGACAGCTGATGAAACTGAGGAGTATTTCTGTCTGTAATAAAGCCCTTTCATGGGGGAAAACTGATTCTGATTGGCTGGGCCTGGCTCCCAAGTGGGTGGAGCTATGCCCTCCCAAGCTCACCCATG